>NC_057801.1:672026461-672075149 GCF_018294505.1 Triticum aestivum
ACCACCGCCCCCCACAACCACCATCCCCACCCGAGCCGCTTCCTTCGCACCGGTGAACTCTGGCGAGCTCTGAAAAATCGACTGACCCAATTTGAAATTTAGTCTACTATGATTTAACTAGTGGAATATAAAAGGGGAAAACCATAAGCATTGGGAGTATAGTGTTAAGCTGCCATGGCGGATCTGAAGGTGCAAACCCGACAAAGGCAACTTTGCAACCAATGTTTGCTTTCAACTAGCAAGTAAGTGATGGACAAGAACTCAGAGTAAAGCAGTGGCGATCTATTTTCTTGCTGCGATAAATAAGTTGAGCAGATACAAAAGGGTACCGCCTCTGGTGCGGCGCCGTGTATGCATATGCTGAGAATTTGATGGTGCTGCGGTAGCGATGGCTGTCGGCAGCATTGAAGCAGATCTAGGAGGGTAGACAGTGGCGGCAGGGGGTGGTGGACGAGACGGTCGTAGGAGCAGCGCCGGCAAGGTGGACGACGACGGGGATGAAGCGAGAGGACGGGATGCAAGGATCCCGGTCTGAAGCCGTGGATGAGAGAGGTCGATCTCTTGTAATGGACGGAGGCATCGGTGTATCAGCTCCGGCATGGTGGAGGAGGCTGGGGTGGAGAGGGTGTTTTGGTGCCCATGGAGTACGGATGGGGAAATAGAGGTAGAGAGGAAGGGGGGAACCATGTCTTCAGGGCGTGCTTGTCTCAAATGCGAGGAAATTTACAAAGTTAGCACCCGTTTCACATTTCCTACATCACAGCAATATTAGTCGGCTGGGGATAGGATGGTAATTTCGCATAGACCGAATATTTGCTGACGAGAATTTGTTTTTGGCGCCCACCGTGTATGAATCGGGGAGGGAGTCGATTTTGGCCGAGGAGACACTATGTTTTGGTGCCCACCGTGTATGAATCCGAGTGAGAGGCAGTTATGTCACGTCCGAGTGAAATTACAAACCAACCCCTATCAAAACCTATAGAAATCGAGCCGATAGGCTTTGCGTGGCAGGGATAGGCAGTTGTAATTTCCATCTCGCAGATTTTGGTTTTGGGCGGTTACTACGACTTTCCCTGCTTTGTTTAAATTTTGAAGAGTGCACGTTTACCGTGCCAACTCAATTCAAATCCCGTTTGTATTCTATTTTTTTCGGGCAAGATCTATTTTTTATTGGAATAAAATTCTATATACATAATTTTTTTATATATACTTTTAAAAGCACAACAAAGAATTCTGCTGCTTTATATGTATAATATGATTTACAAATACAATTATCTCAAAATCATAAGGTTGAATTCAAATGGTTTAAACCAAATTATGTTCTACTAAAATGTATGGATCAGTAATATCTACATATGAAATAACATAGATGCGTGTGAATTCATATGAGTATGCATGTTTGATAGATCAATTTTGGTTTGAGTATGGATTACATGTATCATCATCTCGAATTCAAATATTTGAATCCCTTTTATGTTGACTCCTTTCACTCCCATCTCTCTCGCATGCATGCTCCTTCATGTGGCTATCACTCTGTTTTCTCCAGCTCACCCGCACGCTCACTTCATATTTCACCTATCCTCGCAAACATGGTCTCCCGACGTCTCCCTTGAGAAGTGTCACACTCTCCCTATCATTATACATTACACGGTTTTCATTATCTCTCACGTCTCTACCATTCTCTCGTATCACTAGGTACCTAAGCTTTCTTTTTCACCGCAACACACACAGTCTCCACTCGTCTTTCACTTTGTCTTTCTCTCTATGGGATTCTCTCACACACCCTATAGAAGACGGGGACGAGTAGGGTGTGCGAACGGCATGGGGTTATTGGCTTGCCCGGTAGATAAACTGCTGCAGGCCCCCAAAGTGTCCTCGAGTACTATGCGGGACCCACTAGATGTCATGTCTACTAGACCCATATCGTAGGCCTGACGGTACAGCTTCTGCCTGTTCGCACGCCATGCCAGTGCATGGATGTAACTTCTCTTAATTCCATCAACCTTCACGCCTCCTACGACCTTCGTCTCCCTCGCGCGGTCGCGCCCTTTGAGACTTTGACCGGCTCTAAATGAGCAATTTTTTGCCTACTCCACATGAATGATACTCCCTCTGGTCCTTTTTACTTCCGTCAACCATTTGCAAAGTGTTTGACCAACTTTATACTAAAAATATCAATATCTACAATACTGATTATAATGAGTATAAGAACTACGTTTTATAATGAGTATAAAAATATTGATTTGACATTGTGAATGTTGATACATTTTTCTATAAGTTTGGTCAAAGTAGAGGTACATTGACTTCAGACAAAACTTAAATGCACAAAGTAGACTAGTTCCTCCATCTAGGTGTGTGCCAGGTCCTATCTAGTCATCACAACAAGGTTAGATATTAGAGTACTACTACCTCCCTTCTAGTTTAAAGGGCTTGATTCAAAAATTTCACCTACTGTTAGCAAGATAGAGGCAGTGGAATAGTTTTTGTAGTCTACAGTACTCAACTAATGATGTCATTCTTCACAAAAAAATGTGTTTACCAATGCATTATCGCATTACATGCATGCATGAACACTAGTTACTCTAACCCCCCTCTCTTCTTTTATTCTTTGCCACATCAGCATGTTTGTTATTCCTATGTGCATGATACCAACTAAGATACCACCATTATGGCCAGCCTTAATCATCGCATGCAATAATTTAGTGCACCTTGAAATATGAACATGTGTGGGGCGTGTATGTTTTTAATGACTTGAGACTATACCTAGCCCGGCATGCAAGATGACTTATTATGCACTGTTCCCCATACCTGCAGGAAGCCCGTTCATCTCGAAATATTTTCCTCTCCATGTGTGAAAGCAATATGCCTGTGAGACTCTCCTTCTCCCTCCGGCAGTCCCACCACTCCACCCCTTGTGGAAAAAATCTGCATGCATGACTCTCCTCCCCCCGCGCTGGTCCAATCCATTGCGACCAGCAATATTTCCACCCCTTCCCTGCCCCGTAATTTACTCCAACAAATATGCCCACATAGTTGCTACGTTAATCATGCAACATATCTTACGGGATGCTCCTTCAGTTACTTAACTACAGGTGCATTGGGTCATTGACATATGGGCCCAGCAGGGGTCTGGCCCACATGTCAGTGATGCAACTGGACCTGTAGTTAAGTCACTGTAGCTCAGTCCATATCTTATGTAGGTGTGCCATTGCTCGCTATAAATATTGCGCCTCCCATGGCATTCAGAAGAACACTTACGTTCATCGCTATCTCCTCCCCCTCCCTCTCATGTCGACCACAATGGCATCGCCCCTCCCAAGCCCTAGGCACCCCTCGCTGCACCACACGGACGGTCATGCATCGCCATTCTGTTCCTTGCCCCCACTAGTCGAGGAGGATGCACCAGTGTTCCACTCCTTAACATGACGCGTTGAGGTGGACGCGTCGGCGTTCCCAATCTCGCCAGCACGCGCGTCGGAGGACGCATCGGCTCCCCGCTACGAGGAGAACGCCACACCGCCCACCGAGCCCCACCCCAGCCTTGAGGAGATTTGGAAAGAAATGGATGTCACCTTGTGGGAGGGTTTCCCTCCGGCAGAGCACACAAAAATAGAGGCGGAGAAGAAGGCCGAGGAAGAGAAGCGTGCCGTGGGGCAAGCTGCCTAGAAGGTCTATGTCGCGTCCGAGAGAGTCAGGTAATTGTCTCTTTGGCAGAAGGCTCGTGCAAGGGCCATGAGGGTGGCGGAGGACGCCCGTGCCAAAGCCCTGAGTGCAGTCGGGCCCAAGCGCCTCATCTACGCTTGGCGGTACGTGGATCGGGTGCACGCTTCCAATGAGGAGGAGTACCGGTTGGCGCCAAATCACCACAC
Organism: Triticum aestivum; assembly: GCF_018294505.1. Classification (NCBI taxonomy): domain Eukaryota; kingdom Viridiplantae; phylum Streptophyta; class Magnoliopsida; order Poales; family Poaceae; genus Triticum; species Triticum aestivum. The sequence continues at coordinate 672,030,331 of NC_057801.1, forward strand.
CGGTGAGATCGCTCTCGCCCGCCAACAAGCCTCCAATCAGCACCTCGCGAGTTGCGAGGTTGACGAAGAGGCGTTGTGTCGGCGCGCTTGTGAACGGCCGCGCACCAGGGCACTCGTGGTGCGCCACAAGCGCTCCTGCGAGCGTCGTGGCTTTTAGTAGGAGTATAATTTAGTTTCGTAAGGTGATCTCATTAGTTTTGGGATGCAAATGATAAATCCGGAATGTTCGAGAATTATTAGCGTCCTTAATTAAGTATGTAAGAGGGAAAGTTTGGAAACCTTGTTTATGTGTACGCATTTTGTAAGTACGTGCATATAGCCAAACTTTACTATATACTATCGCCACTACATGTCTCTCTCTATATATGCTTGCAGGCTGTGCTACTCCCTCTGTCCAGGTGAATAAGTCATCTTTGGTTGTGCACCGTGACCAAGAAGGAGGGAAGACTTATACACCTAGACAGAGGGAGTACTACTATTACTTATGTACATGCAAATGCACGTTTTAACATTATGATGCAGTCTTTGTAAAAGTAGAAAAACAGCACTAGTCAAGCTTGTGAAACGATTCAATGCAAAACAAATGCAAAAATGCTTGTTTGATTGTTTACTTTTAGCTTCCTTCTCTGTGGTTATTTCTCTGTCGTACTTTGTACAGAGTTTCTCACTGGTCGGAAAGGCATGCAAATTCCCAAACCGCTTTCTACACCCTGTATTGATTTTTTTGCCTAACAAGTTGTGCCGTGCAATTGGAATTCCAACTTGAGTACTACTACTAGTAGGAGTACCAGGGGCTAGTTCGTTTAAGCTTCTGGATTAGTAATCCCATTACTACTACCTCCGTCCTGGTTTAGGCCCTTCCCAGTGCTCCATGGTGGACAGGTGCTAAGCATGCCACATAGGCAAAAAAATGACATGGCGCAGTAATTAAGGAGGAGAGAGAGCACTTTGGTGACCCCAGGAAGAACCAATGCCAAGCACGTGAACCTAGGCAAACCACTTAAATGAAAGAAGTTGACCAGTGCATGAAAGAGTTTAGGTGCTAAATCATTAAATATAGTGAGCTTAGCAATAACAAGTTAAGCACCTATGCATTGGTGAGTTGAGTTTCTAAGCTATTTAATGAACTTAGCACCTCTTCTAAGAACCTTTGCATTGGAAGAGGTCTTATTGGTCCCCATTGTAATCTGTGTCAAATTTTGATCATAAATTTAACTAATGAAATGTTTGTGCATGTCACATGCACTAACATTTTATCAGTTAAATCTTTGGTCAAAATTTACCACAAATTACAATGGTGACAAATAAACCAGGATGGAGGTACTAGTAGTAGTTTAGAAGCCCAAATAAATGAGTGAGTCTCCTTAATGTTACTCTCCACTGTGACTAGTCTTATGGGAAAAGCTGGGAAAGAGACAGCTTATTTTTTAAGCCGCCAAAAGAACTGGCCCTAGGAGTAGTATCTAGGGATACTAGGAGTAGTAGCTAGGGATCGAGTGTGCGAGATGAACCAGAGAAAGTAAATGCAAAGAGATGAAATGCAAAAAAGATGGAGGGATATGTGATGGTTGCTTGTGCGTTTATTTTACCAGGCCACTTATTACTGGCAGTAGTTGGGTTTTGTGACATGACGGATTTACTGCCACGCCACGAGCAGGGTGAGACTCCCATGCAGCGCCGCCCTCTACACTTGTACTACGTCGGTCGTGGTTTATTAGTCCCCCATTGAATTTGACTGAAGATTTAACTGACAAAATGTTAGTGCATGTCAACAAAAACTATACCGTTGGATTCGTATCTGAACATAGTTTTCAATGATATAATTTTAGGTGACATGCATCAGCATTTATCGTAATATATATAATGTTAGTTCAATTTTTGGTCGTACTAATCTATAGTAAGGTGCTCGTGCATTGTAGGGAAGAGTGAAATGCATTGATCGGGGAGTTGTTTATAACATTTAACTTGGTAATGCATATGTCCAGGTGAACCTCCTCGGAGTCCCCGTGCATCGTGTTACGGGGTAAATCATACCATGTGTATTCCATGTCCACATCGGCAAGAAGGTCCCGGCTAGACATAGTCCTAGTCAACATGATGGAGCCGGTGTCACCGCCCATGTACCTCTGAGGGGTAGTAATAGTGAGCAAGCACTCGTACATCGGCCTCGTGTCAGTGTCAGCGTCAGCGGCGTCCCCCTTGACGCACACTACCGAGACGGGGTGGCGGCCTGGGCGGGCCTCGCCGGTGCCCATGGTCAAGAGGAAGACGCTGTCGTACTCCTCCGAGACTAGCAGGCGGCGATGATCCTCCAGCGACTCCGGCATGGTGAACGGGTAGCATGTCTCGTGCTTGATGTTCTTCGCCAAGGGCCAATAGTGACCGCCGCGCGCATACGTGAGGTGATGCATGATGTCCGCCGGTGAGCCCCAAAATGGCATCGAGCACTCATAGCAGTAGACGAAGGGCTCCTTAGAGGCATCGATCAGGCCGTCCATGAAACAGGAGTTGTTGCGCCAGTTGAATATATGAGCAAGTTACTATGAGATTTAATCCGAATAAGCACAAAATAAATCATGACGGCTATAACACAGATTAAACTAATCATGTGGACTAGCATCGTAGATGAACAGATAGAATCTAGGATACAGAGTAGAAACATGAATTCAACCACGATTTCGAACAGGAAGGACAGAAACAAATATGATGCAACGGGAGCAGCATCATTGGCGTTTAGTTGTCGCCCATGTCATTGAGGAAGAGGTTGCTGAGGTCGCGGAAGAAGTCATCATTGGTGAAGCCATGGCTGCCAGCAGTCATGAGAGTGCGCTCCCCAAATTTCAACATCGCCCGTCCAATGGAGCGCAGGAGGGAGTGGCTATAGGGGGACGTTGCGGCCGCTGAATGGAGCACATGAGTAGCACACGAAGCAGCAGATGGTGCTCCTCCCTAAGGGCACGCTTGGTATAGGTGTAATTCAATACAGAGGTGTAAGATTTACAAGTGTATTTTACTGGGCATGACTGTTTTCCGGTTGGAAATGAAACCAATCGGTGGAGACGTGTATTTCTTTTACAACTGCATTATGAATAAAACTCTAATCCAAATACGGCCTAAGTCTCTATCTCTACTCTTATATCTATCTCTACAACTCTTCTTTGTTTTTTATAACAAATCGAATAGTACTGCGTCGTCCGCTGCACGCCCGGCTGAACACGCCTCCTCGCCTCCATCATCAACAATTGAGTCTTTTATAAGAGTAGGAGTAGATAAAAAACCGAGTTGGTGATGATGGTGTGCCGTGCAATGCACATGCATCTTGCTAATTTTTTTGCATATAATTCCAAACACCACATAGACACGGTCTTTGACCATTTTACAACTATGTTAGTATCATTGCTAGTGGTCAGCCGGTGCAAGTTATAGCCCCAGGTCTTTTAACCTTTTTTAGTAATGATATCTGGCGATTGTTCGCCACGAGCTCAATCCTGGCGAATCCCACTTGTCGAATTTTGGGTTCCGACAGACCCTTGAGGTTCGAACTCTGGTGTGCGCGCGAAGATCTCTCCCCTACCAACTCACGTCTCTAAGCCTCGCTCGGAATCTAGGCTACACGATGAACAACACAAGGGACACAAGGTTTATACTAGTTCGGGCCACCGTTGTGGTGTAATAACCTACTATAGTCTGTAGTGTGGTGGATTGCCTCAGGGGCTGATGATGAACAATACAAGAGAAGAAGAGCCTCGCGAGGGATGTTCTTGCGGTGGTGTTATCCTTTTGGAGAGGTCGATTCCAGATGCCTCTATACTATGGTGGCTAGCCCTATATATAGAGTGAGAGGCCCTGGTCCTCTTCCCAAATAATGAGTGGGAAGGGCGCTAACAATTGTCCATTTTGAAGGGGAACATCTAGTACACTTATCCTGACAAAAGTTGGTCTTTGGCTTCCAAATACTCTAACAATCACGCCGTCTTGGGCTCCACGGTGACCTCCATCCTGCCGCTTTGCTGGTCTTGGTCTTGTTGCACCGAAATGGTAGCCTTTGCCCGATGCCTTGGCCTGTGCTTGCTACCTTTGCACCAAAGGGGAAACGAGGACACTACGCAGGCTAGCACCCGCCTGGCGCCTGCCTGGCCTCGATCGTCATGGCTTGCATCATGGGCACATCGTGAGGTACCCCCTGCCTTGATCTCTCCGCATCCTCGCGAGCCTGCCTGACGAGGCTGCTCCTAAGCAAGCTTCCCGTCGTCCGCCCCGCGAGGCTTGGCCCCTCGTGAGGGTCTTGAGCTTGAGTTGATGAAGGTGGGCCGCACTGGGCGTCGGCTCGAGCCACGCCGCAGGCCGCAGGCAGGCAAGTCTGGGGACCCCCATTCCCAGAACGCCGATAGTAGTCCCCGGGCCCAAGGCGTGCTCAGACTTGGCTTAGCAGAGAAGCGCAGGGGCAAGTGCGAAGCGCCGCGGGCCCCAACGGCATGCGGCCTTGGGCGCCGCGTGGCGGTTGATTGGGTGTGGGCGCCTCCACTTCCCCACGACGCCTCGGCAACCGTCCGTCTGACAAAAAGGGTTATCCTGGGCCAAGCTTACTTTCTTCGCCCTCATCAGTCATTGCTCCAGATCCCCTTTCTCGCTCTCCTCCTTCTCGCTTCTGAAATCCTCCAGATATGCCTCAATCTCTCACTTCCGGTAAGACATGGCGCCCCACAAGACCCCGACTGGGGCCTGGTACTCACCGGCCCTGGATCCCCAGAATGTATCGGAGAAGAATCTCGCCCTCACGTGCCTGATGACGGTGGCGCAGGGCAATGAGGGGGCGACTGTGCTCAAGGTTGGTTCTGCCCAGCCTGAAGATAAGGGGAGCACCTTCTATCCGCTCTTTATGAGCGCCATCATTGCCGGTCTGGTACCTCCATTTCTGAGTTCTTCCTCGCTGTTCTCTGCCAATACAACTTGCAAGCTCTGCACCTCCACCCCAACTCTGTTCTCCTCCTGGCGATTTTCTCCTACTATTGCAAGGCTCATGTTGGAGTGATGCCCTCAGTGGCCCTGCTGCGCCATTACTTCTACCTCCGGGTTTCTGGTGCCCATATCACGACGTGCGCGAGCTTTATCGCGTACTCCAACTCCAATGCCATATCAAATCCCGGGAAGAGGATTGAGGGCTTTCGGGGCAAGTGGGTCATGGTGGACGCTGGGTGCATCCACCCTGACTGGTGCTGCCTACAGGGCAGCCCAAAGCCGTTGATGCATGCTCTCGCGTGGAGCTTGACGACCTCCGTGCGAAGGTGGTGCTGAAGAGGATGAACGCGGGCCTGCGGCCAGGCAACTTGGTGGCGGCGAAGCTGACCGGGGCTACGCTCCTAAGGGAGTTCCTGGAGCACCTTGTGGCTCCACTTTGGGATCACTCGCTCCCATTATGGAGGTTCGGGGAAGCAGATGCCGCCCTCCGCCTGAGCTTTGAGGCCCTGGCCGACGAAGATCTGTCTGCGGCCCTCCATTCCTTGGTTGGGGGAGAGGTGGCGAGCCCGGAGGGCGCTCCTGTCCCCCTGTTCCTTCGCGATGACTGGGAGCAGGTGGTGAACACCATGCCCACCTTCAATGGGGAGGGGCTGGTGCCGGTGGAAGCTCCCGAGGATCTGGCGCCGTTGGCGACGGTGAACGTGTCCTCCGACGACTCCGGCAGGGAGGAGGAAGAAGAGGAGGAGGAAGAAGAGTCCAACTCTGAGGCGACCGACGGAGAGTCGGGGGAGTCCTTCCCTCGGTTTAGGTCCCACGCGCTCCGCTCCATGCCGGACGACGATGAGGCCAACGCCTGGCGAGGCGGAGAGGACTCACCCTTGGTCCCGAGGAAGGACAGGACAGGGCTGGTTCCCCGACGGTCTGCTCTGGTCCCGGGGCGGTCCAAGGCCAGCCCCAACTCCTTCTACGCGCCTTCTGCTTCTGAGCCTCCCGAGGCTGATCCCTGCAGTAGGCTCTCGGACTTCAAGTTCGGTCGGAGGCTGCTTGAGTCCGCAAGCGACAACTAGTAAGTGCTCGATTCATGTTTTGCTTCCTGTTTCTGTTGTCAAGGCTTGACGTCTACATTCTTTTTGCTAGGCCGGCGCCTGCAGCAAAAAGGTTGAAAGGGGCCTCGGTGGCCCTGCCTGGGGCGAGTTCACCTGCCGGGGCAGTGCCTTAATTTGCGGGGAAAGGAGGAGGCGAGGCTCGTGCCTTCCCTGCCCGATCGTCATCGCGAGGCCAGGTGGGGCGCACCGGCGTGGATCCAGCCCCCATGGCCCAGGCGACTTCCTAGGCGACCACGCTTAGCGCCGTTGCTGATGCTGCCGCGGCTCAGAAAGCCCTGACGCTTGATGCCGTGATCACGTTGCCGTCTTCTCCTCCTACTCCGCCGACTGCCACTTCCCCCACTCCTTCCACCGTCCTGGACCGTGCCGCTGCTGAATTAAGCCGGCTGCGCGAAGATCTCCGGGGTGCCGACCCTTGCCTGGTGGTCGGGCGCCTGGAGTTAGCCTCCGGCTGGGTTCGTTCTTGACGCCTCCGTCCAAGCGGCGCTGAGCCAGGCCATGTCGGCCTTCGATGAGGAGAAGCAAGCCACCTCCCAAGCCAAGGCCACTTGCGACGCTGCCTTGGGTGACGCTGCTGATACCCGGGGCCGCTACAAGGCGCTGGAGGACGAGCTGCAAGGCCTGCGTGACAAGCTCGCTAAGGAGTCCCACGACCGCCAGGAGAAGGAGAAGAAGATGAAGACTCGAGAAGCTGCCATCAGGGACCGGGACGTTGAGCTCGATGAGCGTCGTGGCCGGTTGGAGATGCTGGGGCACACGCTGAAGGCGGAGAGGATCGAGCTGGACGGCAAGGCAAAGGTTCTGGCTGAGGATCGAGTGGCCTTCTCGAAGCTGGAGAAGAAGGCCCGCGTCGCGCTGAAGACGCTTTATGATGGTGGCTTACAGAAGCCGTTAGCTGGCGCAGAAGACGGCCCCTGTCGGATTTCGGGTTCCAGCAGACCCTCTAGATTCGAACAATGGGGTGCGCGCGGAGATTTCACCCACTACCTACCTGCACCTCACCACCTCGCTATGATCTAAGCAATCAAAGGAACAACACAAGACACACAGAGTTTATATTGGCTCAGGCCACCATTGTGGCGTAATACCCAACTCCAATGTGTGGTGTGGTGGATTGCCTCTTGGGCTGATGATGAACAATACAAGGAAGAACAGCCTCGCGAGGGTCTGTTCTTGGCTGGTGCGATGAACCTCTGAAGGGAGTTCGGTCGCTCTCTCTACTAGTTTCCTGGTGATGACCGGATCGATTTCTAGATGCCTCTACCTTGTGGGTGGCTAGTCCTATTTATAGGCAAAGTCCCTAGGCCTCTTCCCAAATATTGAGCGGGAAGGGCACCAACAATTGGCCATTTTGAAGGGGAACATCTAGTACACTTATCCTGACTAAAGTTGGTCCTCGCCTGCCAAAGGCTCTGGTGGTGACGCTGGCTTGGGCTCCACGATGACCTCCATCCTGCCGTTCTGCTGGTCTTGGTCTTGTTGCACCGAAATGGCTGCCTTTGCTTGATGCTCTTGCCTGCGCTTGCTCCGTATACACCAAAGAGGAAACGAAGACTCTGCGCAGGTCGGCGCCCGCCTGGCGCCCGCCTGGCTTCGGTCGTCACGGCTTGCATCATGGGCACCTCGTGAGATACCCTGCCTTGAACTCTCTGCCTCCTCGTGAGCCAGCCTGACGAGGCCGCTCCCGAGGAAGCCTCATGTCATCCGCCCCGCGAGGCTTGGCCCCTCGCGAGGGTCTTGAGATCGTGCTGACAAAGATGGGCCATGCTGGGCCGCCCCTTGAGCCACGCCGCAGGCCGCAGGCAGGCAAGTCTGGGGACCCCCATTCCCAGAACGTCGACAGTAACCCCCGGGCCCAAGGCGCGCCCGAACTTGGCTGAGCAGAGAGGCGAAGGGGCAAGTGCGAAGCGCCGCGGGCCCTAACAGCCTGCGGCCTCGGGCGCCGCATGGCGGTTGATTGGACATGGGCGGCTCCGCTCCCCCACAACGCCTCGGCAACTGGCGAACTGACTAGTCCATGCATGCAAAGCGGGTCATGATTACCTGTGATCATGTATGCTGGCGGTTGGCCTCCTCTGGCTATAAGTATGGGGCGGTGCCTGCCCTTCCGGTCCGTCCCTTCTTGCTCCTCCTTTTTCTTCATGGCTCCGCCAAAAAGGTTCTCGGCCGCGGAGAAGGGAAGGCCCGCCAGGTGGAGCTGGACTCTCCTCCACCCAAGCGCGGTCGAGACCGTCCCCGCAAACACCCTGCGACTCCCATGGTGGCTCCCCGCGGTCGCGGAGGCGATCCTCCGCGTGGTGAAGGGCGGCCGGCCGCCGCTGGCGAATGCGCTACGGCCGCGCGACCCCCTAGGCCGCGCTCTCACTCGGCAGAGGTACTGCCGGAGTTTGTTGTGTGGGCGGCGGAACCGGCGAGCACCCGGCTCCAACTTCCTCGCTTCCTCCTAGGTGAGCTTCCGGCTGGCGCCCGGGGCGGCCTCTGGCTTCAGGCGGACGGTTGCTGTGGCCGAGCCTCCTGGGCAAACAATTGCCCGGGCGCATGGTCTGATCCGGCGGTGCAGCCTGCACTTCAAGTTCGACGGTGATGCCATGCTCTACGTGACGATGTTCGGGGAAGATGGTCGCCGCACTGGGTGTTGCCCTGAGAACGACGACCGCGGCCGTGGGTCCAGCCCCGGCGATGATGAAGACGACAACGCGCATGCGGCCGGTGGCGGTCGAGGCTCATTGAGCTTCAGCGGCTCTTCTTCGAGCAGCGGTTCTTCTAGCGGTGGCCGCGATCAGCCTCCACGCCGCCGCGCCCGTCTGGAGGGAGATAGCGGGTCCGCCCGCCATCGCGCCTCGGTGAAGCGCGACGCGGAGTCCTCCTGAGCTCCGGAGGCAGTTTGAGTCTCCCCCGTGAGCTGATGTCGGGCGAGTCGCGCCTGTTTTGTTCTATTTCCCTTTCCCTGCGCAAAAAGACAGTAGTATAGGGCCCGCCGAGGGCGTGCTTGGACTATTGTTGTTTAATTATTGTACTACTTCCACTATTCTGGTATTGTGCCTTCGCGCCATACGCCGGTGCACAGAAATTACTTAGCTCGGGGGGGAGGGTTTGTCGTGACCCTTGCTTCCCGAGGCCGAGGCTTCGTTGAACGTTCCATGTCCTGCGAGGGTTAGTCTGAAGGGGTAACTCCCGGCCTCAACCGTGGAGGCGATTGGCCCAGATCCTATGTTCGTGTCGCGGTGCCCGTGGGGCACGGACTGGAGGGGTGCTCCCGTAGTGGACCCGGGTAAAGAAGCCTTGAATGATAAGGGCGGAAAACACTCACGAGGGTTCCCGCATTGCTCCCTCGCGAGACTTGCGCGAGAGAAATCGGGGCAGGAGGGTGAAAAAGGCAGAGAGTCATAAGCCAAAGACGACAACAACTTCAATAAAACCTCGAATGGGAATGAACAGCCAACTGCAGAAAGCAAATGAGAAAAGCCGCGTCCGGCACCTAATCTAGTCTTCGACGTCTTCTCACTAGCGCGGAGCTAAGTGCTGCCACTGGGCGTGGGAGGGAGCCCCAGGGCCTGAGGCCGGCGCTCCTGAGACTCCGGGGTGTGTACAGCCCCACTCATTATTACGTGAGAGTGTCACGGGCGGCGAGCTTCATAGGCATTGGCCTTCTTCATAGGCTCCGGGCCTTTCTCGGGAGGATAAACTTCACAGGTGTTCGCCTTCTTCACAGGCTCAGGGCCTTTTCCAAAAGGCAACAGCTTCACAGGCGTTCGCCTTCTTCACAGGCTCAGGGCCTTTTCCAAAACGCAACAGCTTCACAGGCGTTCGCCTTCTTCATAGGCTCAGGGCCTTTTCCAAAACGCAACAGCTTCACAGGCATTCGCCTTCTTCACAGGCTCAGGGCCTTTTCCAAAACGCAACAGCTTCACAGGCTCAGGGCCTTTTCCAAAACGCAACAGCTTCACAGGCGTTCGCCTTCTTCACAGGCTCAGGGCCTTTTCCAAAACGCAACAGCTTCACAGGCGTTCGCCTTCTTCACAGGCTCAGGGCCTTTTCCAAAACCCAACAGCTTCATAGGCGTTCGCCTTCTTCACAGGCTCAGGGCCTTTTCCAAAACGCAACAGCTTCACAGGCGTTTGCCTTCTTCACAGGCTCAGGGCCTTTTCAAGGGTAAAATTTCCGGAGGTGCTGGATGTTCCACGCGTTCTGGACGGGCACTCTATCTTGAGTCTCCAAGCGCGCGGAGCCGGGCCTGGAAACATGAACAACCTTGAACCTGTCGGTGTTCTGGGAACGGGGGTCCCCAGACTTGCCTACCTGCGGCTTGCGGCGTGGCTGAAGGGGCGGCCCAGCGTGGCCCATCTTCATCAGCACGAGTTCAAGACCCTCGTGAGGGGCCAAGCCTCGTGGGGCGGATGACAGGAAGCTTCCTCAGGCACGGCCTTGTCAGGCTGGCTCACGAGGAGGCGGAGAGATCAAGGCGGGGTACCTCGCGAGGTGCCCATGACGCAAGCCATGACGACCAAGGGCGACGGGAGGGCGCCAGCCTGCGCAGTGTCCTTCTTTCCTCTTTGGTGCAAAGGGAGCAAGCGCAGGCGAGAGCATCAAGCAAAGGCATCCATTTCGGTGCAACAAGATGAAGACGAGCAGAACGGCAGATGGAGGTCATCATGAAGCCCAAGCCGGCGTCATCACCAGAGCCTTTGGCAGGCAAGGACCAACTTTAGTCAGGCTAAGTGTACTAGATGTTTCCCTTCCAAATGGCCAGTTGTTGGCGCCCTTCCCGCTCAATATTTGGGAAGAGGCCCAGGGCCTTTGCCTATAAATAGGACTAGCCACCCACAAGGTAGGGAGGGAGAAATGAATCGGATCCTCACCTAGAAACAAGTAGAGAGAGCGACTGAACTCCCCTAGCAGTTCATCGCACCAGCCAAGAATAGACCCTCGCAAGGCGGTTCTTCCTTGTACTGTTCATCATCAGCCCAAGAGGCAATCCACCACACCACACACTGGAGTAGAGTATTACACCACAATGGTGGCCTGAACCAGTATAAACTCTGTGTCTCTTGTGTTGTTCCTTTGATTCCTTAGTTCATAGCGAGGCGGTGAGGTGCAGGTAGGCAGAGGGCTAAATCTCCGCGTGCACCCCAGTGTTCGAATCTAGAGGGTCTGCCGGAACGCGAAATCCGACATTTGGTGCGCCAGGTAGGGGTGCGCCGGAATTTGTCTTCCACCGCCCTATTCTTCACCGACCATTGTGTCCATGTCAGACGCTCGTCGGGCCCGCGCCAAGCGCCGAGCCGCTCTCGCTTCCAACGTCACCTAGACGGCTCCTGTCAGCGGCCACCCCCACCGTTCCCCGTCACCCGCTGTCAACGCCACCACCAGCCCGGCGGGGAACGAGCAGCAGGCATCGTCCCAGCATCCATCCATGAGGCGAGACGGCCGCACTGCCACTCCCTCGCTCGCCCCGGCCGGTTCTTCGTCCCACGCGCCCCACGCGGCCATGGAGGCTCGGGCTACGCTCATTGCAGCAAAGGAGCTCCTGCGCTACCATCCGGTCGACGACGTCTACGAAGAATGGCTCAACCGCGTCGTCGAGGTCGTCCGCGCCGCAGGGGGCTCCCCCGCGCCGTCCTTCTCGTTGCACCGCGCCCCACCCTGCGCGGGCAATGAAGCTCTGGGGGCGCCTCAGCCGCCTCCCCCTCAAGAAGGCGCCATGGCCCCAACGCGCGTGGCCCCTGGACGGATCCCACCCCGTCCGGCGCCAGCGCAGCAAGAGTGGAGCTGCCAAGAGGTCCCTTGCCCCCAAGAAGCTGCCCGAGTGCTCCCTGCTCCAGTCCGTCGCGACCACGCTCCCGCTCCGGCGCGCCAAGACCCCACGCTGCTCGCAGCTGCAGCGTATGGGGGCCCGCAAGACCAAGCTCCTCATTACCAGAGGCCTCCCATGGCCACAGCAGGCTACCGCGCCTTCACCACCGAGCTGTGCAGCATCGCGTGGCCCTGCAAGTTCAAGCCGGACCTGCCTCCTCGCTACGATGGCACGGCCGACCCTGCGGAGTTCCTCCAGCTCTAGGAGTTGGGCATCGAAGCCGCCAACGGGGACGAGAAGGTCATGGAGAACTGGTTTCCCATGGCGCTCAAGGATGGGGCCCGCACTTGGCTCCTGAACCTGGCCCCAGGCACGATCTCCTCCTGGGACGAGATGCGCACCCATTTCATCACCAACTTCCAAGGTACTCGCGACCGGCCACCTGTCATGAGCGACATGCGCCGCATCAAGCAGCAACCAGGGGAGACCCTGCAGAAGTACATCCATCGCTTCAACAGCGCACGACTCAGGATTCCGAGGGTGACTGAGGAGGCCATCATCTCAGCCTTCTCCGACGGCGTGCGTGACGTCAAGATGAAGGAGGAGTTGGCGATGCATGAAGATCTGTGCACTTCCTTGGAGCTGTTCAACCTGGCAACCAAGTGCGCCAGGGCCGAGGAAGGGCGCCTCTCCCTTCTCGAGCTGCCAGCCATAGACCTAGAAGAGAAGAAATCCAAGGCCAAGGACGTGAAGCGCAAGGGGGCTGCCGTGCTCGCGGCAGAACCAGACACCAAGCGGGGCAGAGATCAACCCGAGTCTTTCAAGGGCAGCCGGTACTGTGTGTACCACGACCTCCACACCCACAACACCAATGAATGCCAAGAGCTCCGAGCCGTGCGAGAAGGAAGGGTCCGCCGGCGCCCCGACCGCAATGACCGTGGCTACGACCGAGGAGGAGGAAGGAACGAAGGACGCTGGGAAGACCGCGGCCCTCGCCAAGGGTGTCGTGACCGACCTCGCGAGGATCGCTGGCAGGATCAGCCTCGCGAGGGAGACTGGAGGGATCAGCCTCGCGAGGATTGCCCGCAAGGAAACGCATGCCTCCCTCCACTGCCTCCGTAGCCATGGAGAAACGAGGACCATCATCAGGATGAGGGGGCTGGGGGCTTCCAGGAGCCACGCGTGATCGCCTGCATCCTGGGCGGAGCTCAGGCCCCAGCCTCTCGACGCATCTTCAAGCAGTTCGCCCGCGAAGTGAATGCAGTCCTCCCCAAGCTTGAAGCCACGCGCCCCCTCAGGTGGTCGGCGTACGCCATCATGTTCAGTTCAGCAGATCAGCTCATGTGCGCGGCCACAGCCGGAGTCCTCCCAATGCTTTGCTCCCCAGTTATCAGTAACGTGCAAGTCACCAGGACCCTCATCGACGGCGGGGCAGGGCTCAATGTCCTGTCCGTAGAGACATTCAACAATCTCCAAGTGCCTTACGATCAGCTTCAGCCAACCAAGCCTTTCTCTAGAGTCACCGACGGCTCCACAATTCCAATCGGGCAGGTCTGCCTCCCTGTCACCTTCGGAGCCCGCAACAACTACCACACTGAGCTCATTGACTTCGACGTCGCTCACATCCACCTGCCATACAACGCCATCCTCGGCTACCCAGCTCTCGCCAAGTTCATGGCCGTGACTCATCACGGCTACAATGTCCTCAAGATGACAGGAAGTGGGAGAGTCATCACGGTGCCCTGTGAAGAAAGAGACGCAGTGTGCTCCGTGGAACGAGCTTTTCAGGCCGCATCACTTGAAGACCCAGATCGCGGGAGCGGGAGGCTCCCCGAAGCCGCTCCCAAGAAGAAGAAGACATCGCTAGGCCCGACCCCTCAGGAGGCAGGCCCCTCAGGGTCTGCGCCTGCTCAGGGGGCACCTCGTTCTGTCGCATAGGGAGGCGTGCCCAGCACCCTCCTCAAGCAGGACTCGGGGGCTCCCCCATGGAGGGCCACCGACCTTGCTAAGGTCACGAGGGAGGCGCTTGGGCACCGCTTGGAGGCGTGTGTCAGAGCATGTTTCCCTCAGGAAGGAGCAATGCAAGGAGGGCCAAACCCTCAGGAGTTCGTCAGTCAGGTCACACAGGAGTTGCAGGAGTTAAGAGTCATGAGTGTCAGCCACCGCTTACCCGCCGTAGCTCCCCGTCCAGGCGAGGATGGTGGGCTGCGCGTCTGCATCGACATCCTAGGGCTCAACCGAGCCGCCTGTCAGGAGCTCTTCTGGCCCTCACGCATGGGATGCTGCGAATGCCCACCCCACAGCTACATTCGCATGCCCTACGACTTGCCGAACGCGGCTGCGGTGCGCCAGCGCCTCGAGGAGCATCCTGGAGGCTCAGGAGGCCAGGCGTTCCGCAGTCCTGGCGGAGATGGAGATGGTTCACGAGGAGCCACCGGCGCCTCCGGAGACTCCCGAGGCTCCTGGGCCTGGGGGCTCGTGAAGATCGGCTCCCGTAGCCCGCTTCGTTTGCTACTTCAACACCCCTTCGTCGTCAACACTATCAGGTGCCATCTTTCAAGTTTCATTTCCAGCTGGGAGCGCCCCCAGGGCTGCACCATTCCCAGGCCGCGTGGGTCCATCCCTGCGGCGTGTATCCCTTTTGTTCATGTTTTTAGCTTACCTTGTTGGGGGCGCCCCTTGGGCTGCATCATCCCCAAGTCGCTCGGGTCAGACTCAGCGGCATGTACCCCTCTTGCGTTTATTTTCTGGCTATGCATTCGACCCATCATGCTGGTTATTTGGATCATGTCTGTGGCACCCCTTCTTCTTTCGTGTCGGCCGCTTGCATGTTAAAGGGAGGGTACCTGAGCATCACGACTCAGGGCTCCTACCGGCTCTCCAGCCCTCACCCTCTGGCTTTGTCCACGGCATCGCGCCCTGGCAAACCAGCGACGGTTGAGACAAGCTCGAGGGCCAGGACCCGAGGACGTAGAGCATCGACATCTAACCAAGCTTGCGCGTTAAATGGGGGTACCTGAGCATCGCGACTCAGGGCTCCTACCGGCTCTCCATCCCTCACCCTCTGGTTCTGTCCACGGCATCGCGCCCTGGCAAACCAGCAACGGCTGAGACTTGCTCGAGGGCCGGGACCCGAGGACGTAGAGCATCGGCATTTGGCCAAATTGGCAGGAACACATCAAAAGTTAAGGCCCAGTGCCAGGCGCAACCCGCCTTGAGGTAGGGCCCCGTGAGTCCCGCGCTGGCTCACGGGTGCCCAGATACACCTCCTCATGCCCTACCGTGCCGGCCACGTGTCAGGGCGGGGCTGTACACGCCCCAGGGGCTCCTCCCCGAGGGGAGCCCCCTCCCACGCACCAGTGGAAGCACCATGCTCCGCACTAGCTGACGACACAGCCGAGGAGCGGCTATGCCCGTACGCATACGGAAGCGCTATGCTCCGCGCTGGTGATAAACAACTGAGGGTGGCCCCTGGCCGCATCAACCTCAGGGAGCCCCGAGCTCAGTGTCCGACCTCATCGCAACGCCTCCCCTCGGGAGCGCCGCGCGAGGGGGCTGGGCACGGGGGCTGCGCCTGGGTCACGCCCAGGCGTACGCCACCCAGCCAGGCCCTTCGGGCCTGGTTCATCGCGTGTCTCTCCCCGAGCGGAGGCAAGGTACGAAGGCCGTTTGAGCGTCAAGGGGGACTCCTGAGCAGCGCAACTCAGGAGCCTAACTGGTCACGTAGCCCCTCACTCCTTAGTTCCGAAAGGCTAGCAGCGGTTGAGGTATGCGCAAGGCCGGGATCTGCAGACGTAGAATGGTAGATTCACCCACACATCTCACATCCCTACTTGCTGTTCGTGCGCCAAGGGGGACTCCTGAGTATCGCGACTCAGGAGCCTAACTTGTCACGTAGCCCCTCACTCCTTGGCCCCGTCCTGGTTTCTGGTCGGGGCTAACGGCGGTTGAGGTATGCGCGGGACCGAGCTGTGCCGGCGTAGAACATAGGCAAGTAGGAAGAGCGCAAATTTCAAGGAATTCAAAAGCAAATATTATAGTCCATAACAGTTATCACGACATCAAACGCAAGTTTAAACGCCTCCCCGAGGCATCGTGCATGTTGCAGGAACTGAAAGCAGAACAGGAGCCACAGCAGAATCATTCGTTGGCGGCGGAGCTGCGCGGAGCAGGTTCGCCTCGTGGGGCCGCAGGACCGGCAGCGCCTCACTTCGGCTTGGTGCTGAAGGCCCAGTACTTCGACAGCAGAGCCTCCGCACGGCCCTTCACGGCCTCAGCAGCAGCAGCGGCAAGCTCGCTGGTCGCTGGCTCCAGCAGGCTGTCGAGGTCGACGTTGGGATCGCAGAGGTAGACGTGGGTAAGGACCCGCGCCAGCGCTGCAGAAGATAGGACGCGCGCCTCGGCCTCAGCCGTAGGGCCAAGGAGAAGGGTGACATCTTCAAGAGCATGGACCATGAAGGGGAGCAGAGGCGAGAGGGAAGAGGCACGCTGGGACCTCGCCAGGCAACCCCTCGCTGGCCAATGTACGGACCTAGCGCCGCACCAGGAAGCGTTTCCTGCCTCTCGAGATAAGTCACCCTCCGGAAACACTAGCCATCGCTGCACCGTCACTGCACCTAATGCAATCCCGTGTTAGCAACGTCGCATTCCTTTCTCACCGAACGATAGTTGCTTGAGCGCTAAAGGGGACCTCCTGAGCATCGCGACTCAGGGGCTCTTACTGGACCCCGGGCCGCTCACCTCTTGGCCTTGACCACGGCATCGCGACCTGGCATACCAGCGACGGCTGAAGCCGCCTTGGGACCGGGACCTGCCGGCGCAGAGCACCAAGCCCTCGTGAGGTTCGAAAGGAAGAAACTAAGCTAAGACGGAATCAACATCTCGCACTGCTTCACGATAAGGATCATATTGACAAATGGAGCTACAGACACATTACAAGCCCCCACGGGGTGTGTTCTTGGCTCCTCGCAGGGACAAAAAGTGCGTATCCTAAGGAGTCCTAACTACAGGAACCGTTGTGGCAGACGCCATCATCAACTGTGGGCCGCCAGGAACCGGCGCCAACCTCATCCAGATCAGAGACGCCGGCGGCCTAACGAGCCTGTCCTGCTCCGAGAGCACCGCAGGCTCTGGGCCTCGTAGCTGTCGTCGCTCGTCTCCGGACTCGCGAAGAGCTCGACGGAGTCGCTGGATCCTCCAGCGCCCCCGCCGCCTGAGCAGCCGCTGGAAGAACGTGCGACGGCAGGCCTGGTCCCTACCGCTTTGGAGCTTCTGCCGCTGCCCCTGGGACAGCACTCCAGCCGGCGCCCATCCTCGTCGAAAACCTTGAAGAGCATCATGGAAGCGCCATTGAACTCCAGGTGGATCACGAGGGCTCCCCTCGTCCCGCAAACCCGGGCCATCTCGCCCCAGCCATGGGTCATGAAGATCTTACCTGGAGCGACGACCTCGACATCCGCATCGGTCGCGCGAGCCAGGCAATCGGCCTGCTGCAGCCAGAGCCTGAAAGGCCCCCTCGGCGGAATCCTAAAGGCGAAGCAGGGAGGAAGGCGAATCCAAGATCGAGGAGGCATGGCGGCGTGGAGCAGAAACTCTCGGGAGGAGCCCTCGGCGTGAACTCCAGGAGGGACAACGTGCACCGCCGGACCCGCCGGCGCCAACGGCGGCGTCATCCATGGCGCTCGGCATCAGCTCCTGCAGGGCCCTCAAGGTGGGCGTACAAAGGCAGTGGGAACCCTGGCGGCGGTCGCTCGCACCAAGGCCTCGACACCTCCTACCGCACGCCCTCACCTCGGCGGCAGAGAACCAACTGCTTCTTTGGCGAAAGTGGGTCAGGACCCTCTCGGGGGGCCTTTCGCTTCTCTCCTCCAGAGAACCGGCGTATCAGAGCCATTGCGGCTAGGCGGAGCAGTGGCGAAGATGAAGGAGAGGAGAAGTAGCAGAGGAAGATGGACGGGAATGGCTCGCGCCGCTCCATACTTATAGCATGAGGAGGCCAACCGTTGGCCTCCACGATCGCAGGTAATCATGACCGGTTTTTGCATGCAGGGACTTGTCAGCTCGCGCAGTTGCCGAGGCATCATGGCGGAGCGGAGCCTCCCACGTCCAACCAACCGCCACGCGGCGCCCGAGGCCGCAGGCTGTTAGGACCTGCGGCGCTTCGCACTTGCCCCTTCGCCTCTCTGCTCAGACAAGTCCGGGCGCGCCTTCGGCCCGGGGGCTACTGTCGGCGTTCTAGAACGGGGGTCCCCAGACTTTCTAGTCTACGGCGTGGCTCAAGGGGCGGCCCAGCATGGCCCATCTTCATCAGCACGAGTTCAAGACCCTCGCGAGGGGCCAAGCCTCACGGGGCGGACAACAAGAGGATTCCTCAGGCACAGCCTCGTCAGGCTGGCTCACGAGGAGGCTGAGAGATCAAGGCGGGGTACCTCGCGAGGTGCCCATGACGCAAGCCATGACGGCCATGGGCACCAGGCGGGCGCCAGCCCGCACAGTGTCCTTCTTTCCTCTTTCGTGCAAAGGGAGCAAGCGCAGGCGAGAGCATCAAGCAAAGGCATCCATTTTGGTGCAACAAGACCAAGACCAACAGAACGGCAGGATGGAATTCATCGTGGAGCCCAAGTCAACGTCATCACCAGAGCCTTTGGCAGGCAAGGACCAACTTTAGTCAGGATAAGTGTACTAGATGTTCCCCTTCAAAATGGCCAGTTGCTGGCACCCTTCCCGCTCAATATTTGGGAAGAGGCCCAGGGCCTTTGCCTATAAATAGGACTAGCCACCGACAAGGTAGGGAGGGAGAAATGAATCAGATCCTCACCTAGA
Source organism: Triticum aestivum (assembly GCF_018294505.1). NCBI lineage: Eukaryota > Viridiplantae > Streptophyta > Magnoliopsida > Poales > Poaceae > Triticum > Triticum aestivum. The sequence continues at coordinate 672,049,012 of NC_057801.1, forward strand.
AACGAGTAGAGAGAGCGACTGAACTCCCCTAGCAGTTCATCGCACCAGCCAAGAACAGACCCTTGCGAGGCTGTTCTTCCTTGTACTGTTCATCATCGGCCCAAGAGGCAATCCACCACACCACACACTGGAGTAGGGTATTACACCACAATAGTGGCTTGAACTAGTATAAACTATGTGTCTCTTGTGTTGTTCCTTTGATTGCTTAGTTCATAGCGAGGCGGTGAGGTGCAGGTAGGCAGAGGGCTAAATCTCCATGCGCACCCCAGTGTTCGAATCTAGAGGGTCTGCCGGAACCCGAAATCCGACAAAATGGGCCCTCCCACATGGGAGAGAGCTTATGAAATCCCTCCCTAGAGACAACCCGCCTGAGCACGAGGTCTCCTACCTCGAGAGTCCTGGGGCGGATGTTGCAGTAGTGGTATCGCCGCAGCGTTTGTTGATACCTTGCTGCTCGGAGCGCAGCCTCCCGACGACGCTCCTCCCCCAGCACGAGGTCTGTCATCCGCATGGCGTCCTACTGCGCCTCATCGAACGCCAGGACCCGTGCCGAACGACGTCTGACCTCATGAGGGAGGACCGCTTCAGCTCCATAGACCAGGAAGAATGGGGTCTCGCCAGTTGGCTTGGTCACGGTAGTGCGGATGACCACAACACGGACTGAAGCTCGTCGTACCACCCTCGGCCGCAAGCCTCCAACTTCTTCTTGAAGGTCCTGGTCTTGAGGCCTCTCAGGACCTCCGCGTTGGCCCACTCGGCCTGACCATTGCTCCAGGGGTGCGGCACTGAAGCGTAGCATATCTGCATTCCAAGGATAGCACAGTATGTTTTGAAGAGGTTACTGGTGAACTGCGAACCGTTGTCGGTGATGATGCGATTCGGCACCCCGAACCGGCTCACGATGCCCTTGATGAATTTGACCGCAGAACCTGCGGGGATGGTGCGGACAGCTTCCACTTCAGCCCACTTAGTGAACTTGTCCACGGCGATGTAGAGGTAGCGATAGCCCCCTGGCGCCCGAGGAAACGGGCCCAGGGTATCCAGCCCCTAGACTGCGAACGGCCATGAGAGGGGTATAGTTTGTAGACCTCCAGCCGGCTGATGGATCTGCTTGGCATGGAATTGGCAGGCCTCGCGAGCTTTTACCAGTTCGACGGCATCATTGAGCCCAGTGGGCCAATAGAATCCACTGCGGAACGCCTTGCCAACAAGGGTCCGTGACGATGAATGATGCCCACAGTCTCCATCATGTATATCTGCCAGCAGTTCCTTTCCTTGCTCCCTGGAGATGCAGCGCAGGGACACATCACTCGGTCGCCTCCGGTAGATCTCTCCATCCTTGATGCAGTATGCTGTAGCCTGCCGCGCCACGCGCTCCGCTTCCTCCTCCTTCTCTGGCAAGGTCCCTTGCGTCAGATAGCTCCGGAACTCCATGATCCAGCACCCCTCCTGAGGCTCCATCGTCAAGAGCAGACGCGCCCCTGAGGCCGGGCCACAGACCGGGGCTCCCGAGGCTGGCGGCTGGGGGAGCTCTTCCCGAGGCTGCACCGCGCTTGATAGTGATGGCGTTGCCGAGGGTTTGAACAACCGTTCTTCAAAGATGCCAGGCTCCTGAGGTAGTCGCCTGGATGCTCGTTTGGCGATGTCGTCAGCCTCCTGATTGGTGCCATGAGGCACGTGCTGTAACTCTAGCCCCCAGAACTGCTTCTCCATTCTGTGGACCTCCGCAAGGTAGGCTTCCATGTGCTCATCCCTTGGCTCGTACACTTTGTTGGAGAAGTTGACAAGGAGTTGTGAATCACCCTTGATGGTAAGACGCTTTACTGCGAGGGCGGCCGCGGCCCTCAGGCCTGCTATCAGGCCTTCATATTCTACTATGTTGTTGGAGACTTTTTCTCCGTGCTGGAAACAGAGCTGCATGGCGTAGTAGAGCTTGACTTGGGTAGGAGATATAAGCACCGCACCAGCCCCCGTGCCGTGCCTGGAGAACGCCCCGTCGAAGTACATGACCCAACCGTCTGGCGCCTCGCTTCCCGGGGAGAGGGATCGATCCTCATCAGCCTTGAGGCCTGGTGCCTCCGTCCATTCCGCCACGAATTCTGCCAAGGCGGCCGCCTTGATGACTCTGGTTGTGCTGAATTCGAGCTGAAATGCTTCCAGTTCAATGTTCCACTCGGCGAGTCTTCCAGCTGAATTGGGGCTCCTGAGCACCCTTTCCAAAGGCTACGCTGAGACAACCTTGATGGGGTGGCCCTGAAAATAATGCCGCAGCTTGCGCGAGGCCACCAATAGCGCGAGGAGAAGTTTCTGAGGCATGGGGTATCGCGCCCTTGCGTCCTGCAACACTATGCTGAGGAAGTACACAGGATGTTCAAAGAGGTTGGGAACACTCGTGTCGATGGCGCCCTCCGGAGACCGTGGCGCCTCCTGAGACAGGGGAGCCCCCAGTGGCTGGTCACTAGGGGGAGGGGCTCCCGCTGTCTCGAGTGTGCTCCCCAGCGGCGACTGGTCCTTCTTGGCTGTGGCAACAGTTTCTGCGGGTCTTCCTTGTTCACGCTTCGCCTCGATCCGAGCAGACGCCGTGGTTTTGTCCCGACACTCCTCCCTAACCGCCTCCAGGGTTGCGCTGCCGGAGTAGGGAGTGGCTGCCAGGTAGAGCACCAGGGGTTTCCTGAGGGCGCGGGGACACCATTACCGGATGGTTGGTTAGGTACCTCTTGAGGTCTTGGAATACCTTGTCTGCCTCTTCAGTCCATTCAAAGGGCCCTTTCTCTTCATCAGCTGGAAGAAAGGCAGCGCTCGCTCCCACAACTTGGAGATGAAGCGTCCCAGTGCTGTCATGCTCCCAGTGAGGTTCTGCATTTCTCTGAGGTTCTTTGGCGGGCTCATGTCCTCGACCGCCTTGACCTTTTCTGGGTTAGCCTCGATGCCTCAGTGGGACACGAGGAAGCCCAAGAGCTTGCCTGAGGGGACCCCAAACACACACTTCTCTCGGTTGAGCCACAGGCTCACGATGTTGAGGCTCGCGAAGGTTTCCTCCAGGTCTTGTATCAGGGTCTTGGCCTCGGGAGACTTCACCATAATATCATCGACGTAAGCCTCGATGTTCTTCCCAAGCTGCGGGCCCAAGGTGATGCGCATCAGTCGCTGGAAGGTCGCACCTGCATTGCGCAACCCGAACGGCATGCACGTGTAGCAGTACACCCCACACGGGGTTAGAAAGGCTGTTTTTCCACATCTTCCACTGCCATCTTGATCTGGTGATATCCAGAGAAGGCATCCAAGAAACACAATAGGTCGCACTCGGCGGTGGAGTCGACGATCTGATCGATGCGGGTGAGTGGAAATGGATCTTGCGGGCAAGCTTTGTTGAGGTTGGTGAAGTCGACACACATACGTTCCTTCCCCCCTTTCTTCGGCACAACGACTGGGTTGGCCAACCAATCCAGGTACTGGACCTCGCGAATGACCCCTGCGGCTTCCAACTTGCGGGTCTCTTGGACGATGAAAGCATGTTTTTCCTTGGATGGTCGCCTTGCTTTTTGCTTCACAGGTCGGACATTGGGGCACACATTGAGGTGGTGCTCGATCACGCCTCTAGGGATCCCCGCCAGCTGATCGGGCTCCCATGCGAATACCTTCTTGTTCGCACACAGGAACTTGACCAGGGGCTCCTCCTGCTCGGGCTCGAGGTTGGCGCCAATGGTGAAGGTGGTGTCAGTGGATCCGTCCTCGTCAACCAGCATCTGCTTGGTTTCTGCCTTGTCTTGGGTGAACAACTGCTTTTTCTTGGCCGGCGCAGCCCCCTTGGGCTCAGGGGCGTCCGGGTCGGCAGGCGGCACCGACGCCGCCGTCTTGAAGGTGAGCTTGAGCACTTGCAACACATCCCCAGTTTCTCCGCACATGGTGAGGACGCCACTCCTCCCGGGCATTTTCATGAGGCTATACGCCGGGTGAGTCGCGGCCATGAATCGGGCCAGCGCAGGGTAGCCGAGGATGACGTTGTATGGGAGGCCGATGGGGGCGATGTCGAAGTCGATTAGCTCCATGCGGAAGTTGTCATAGGTGCCGAAGGTTACCGGGAGACGGATCTGCCCCAGGGAGCTGGATGACCAGCCCCCGACACCCATGAAGGGCCGGCTGGGCTGAAGCCGCTCCGGTGGTATGTGGAGGAGGCTGAAGGCTTCAATCGAGAGCACGATGAGGCCCGAGCCTCCATCGATGAGAGTCCTGGTGACGGCCACCTCACAGATGGTGGGGGTGCACAACATCGGGAGCACGCCCCAGCAGGCCGTGTTGGATGGGTGGTCCTCCGAGCTGAAGGCCAGGTCAGCCTTGGGCGCCGACCGACCTGAGGGAGCCCCCTGCCGCGTGGAGGCAGCACCGAGCTGGCAGACGAATGGCTTGACGTGGCGGCCCGAAGGTGGCGCCTGCGAGCCACCCAGGAGGGTCGCGATGACCGGGGCGCCGGTGCAGCGTGCCTAGCGAGGAAGAGGTTGCGTAGCTCTTCCCAAGGGGCCACGGAAGCTGCCGGTAACTTGTCCGGCCACCGCACCTGTCGCACGGCTGGGGCCAAGGCTCGGAGCCCCCTGGCCCCTGCGCTAGCGCTAACGACCGGAGCGGGCGGCGCGTCGTCCATCGTCGGGCGAGTCTTGGTGTCGGCGGAGAGCGGCTCGGCGGATGGAGAAGCTCTGGCACACCCCTACCTGGCGCGCCAAATGTCGGATTTCGGGTTCTGGCAGACCCTCTAGATTCGAACACTCGGGTGTGCGCGGAGATTTTTCCCACTACCTACCTGCACCTCACCGCCTCGCTATGATCTAAGCAATCAAAGGAACAACACAAGAGACACAGAGTTTATACTGGTTCAGGCCACCATTGTGGTGTAATACCCTACTCCAGTGTGTGGTGTGGTGGATTGCCTCTTGGGATGATGATGAACAATACAAGGAAGAACAACCTCGCGAGTGTCTGTTCTTGGCTGGTGCGATGAACCTCCGAGGGGAGTTCGGTCGCTCTCTCTATTGGTTTCCTGGTGATGACCGGATCGATTTCTAGATGCCTCTACATTGTGGGTGGCTAGTCCTATTTATAGGCAAAGGCCCTGGGCCTCCTCCCAAATATTGAGCGGGAAGGGCGCCAACAATTGGCCATTTTGAAGGGGAACATCTAGTACACTTATCCTGACTAAAGTTGGTCCTCGCCTGCCAAAGGCTCTGGTGGTGACGCCGGCTTGGGCTCCACGATGACCTCCATCCTGTCGTTCTGTTGGTCTTGGTCTTGTTGCACCGAAATGGTTGCCTTTGCTTTATGCTCTTGCATGTGCTTGCTCCCTATATACCAAAGAGGACACAAGGACTCTGCGCAGGCCGGCACCTGCCTGGCGCCCGCCTGGCTTCGGTCGTCACGGCTTGCATCATGGGCACCTCGTGAGGTACCCTTCCTTGATCTCTCCGCCACCTCGCGAGCCAGCCTGACGAGGCCGCTCCTGAGGAAGCCTCATGTCATCCGCCCCACGAGGCTTGGACCCTCGCGAGGGTCTTGAGCTCGTGCTGACAAAGATGGGCCATGCTGGGCCGCCCCTTGAGCCACGCCGCAGGCCATGGGAAGGCAAGTCTGGGGACCCCCGTTCCCAGAACACCGACGGCACCGCCGAGCTGCTTCCCATCCTGGTCCATGTGCTCGAAGATGACGCAGACGTCCTTGGTCCCACGGCCATGGCCGAGGCGCGTGTCCTTTCTTATATGGCGCTAATGTGTGTCCTCCGCCACGTCTACCTTCACGACCCCAGTGTCGACCTCGGTAGCCTACTGGAACCTGTGAGCGGCGGGCTTGCCGCTGCTGCTGCTGAGGCTGTGAAGGGCTGGGCTGAGGCCTTGCTGGCAAGGTTCCACGCCTTCAGCACGAGGCCTGGGCGAGATGCTGCCAGCTCTGCAGCTTCAGGAGGTGGAGCTGGCCAGCACGATCCCACCATGAGCGAGGGCGCCGCTGGAGATTGATCCCTTCGTAGCTTGTGTCCTGCTTCGATTCCTGCAACGTGCATCATGCCTCGTGGAGGCGTTTAAACTTGTGTTTGGCGTTGTTAAAACAAACTATGGCCTGTAATATTTGCTTTTGAGTTCCCTAGAATTTGCATTTTCCCCTCCTATTTGCTTGTGTTCTACGTCGGCACAGCCCGACCCTGCGCATACCTCAGCCGCCGTTAGCCTCGATCGGAAACCAGGACGGGACCAAGGAGTGAGGGGCTATGTGACCAGTTAGGCTCCTGAGTCGCGATGCTCAGGAGTCCCCCTTGACGCGCGAACAACAAGTAGGGAAGGGAGTCATAGGACTGGATTTATCGTTCTATGTCGGCAGGGCCCGGCCCCGCGCGTACCTCAGTCGCCGTTAGCCCCGACCGGAAACCAGGACGATACTAAGGGGTGAGGGGCTACGTGACCAGTTAGGCTCCTGAGTGGAGATGCTCAGGAGTCTCCCTTGACGCTCAAACGGTCTTCGTACCTTGGCTCCGCTCGGGGAGAGGCGCGCGATGAACTAGGCCTGAGGGACCTGGCTAGGTGGCATGCGCCCGGGCGTGGCCCAGACGTACCCCGTGTCCAGCCCCCTCGCGTGGCGCTCTCGAGGGGAGGCGTTACGATAGGGCCAGACACTAAGCTCTGGGCTCCCTGAGGTTGATGCGGCCGTGGGCCGCCCTCAGTTGTTTATCACTAGCATGGAGCATAGCGCTTCCGTATGTGTATGGGCATAGCCGCTCCTTGGCAGTGTCGTCAGCCAGCATGGAGCATGGTGCTTCCACTGGTACGTGGGAGGGGCCCCCCCTTTGGGAGGAGCCCCTGGGGCGTGTACAGCCCTGCCCTGACACGTGGCTGGCACGGTAGGGCCTGACGAGGTGTATCTGGGCACCCGTGAGCCAGCGCGGGACTCACGGGGCCCTACCTCAAGGTGGGTTGTGCCTGGCTCTAGGCCTTTGTTTGTAGTGTGCTCCTGCAAGATTGGTTAGATGCCAACACTCTACATCCTCAGGTCCCGGCCCTCGAGCGAGCTCAACCGTCACTAGTATGCCGGGTCGCGATGCCGTGGACAAGGCCAGGAGGTGAGGGCTCGAGAGCCAGTAAGAGCCCATGAGTCGCGATGCTCAGGTGCCCCCTTTTAACATGCAAGCGATTAGCATGAAGAAGAAGGGGTGTCATGGGGGGCATTATGTAATAATCATAGCGGGTCAAATATGCGAGGCACATGACCTAGATAGATGCGGGAAAGGTACATGCCATCTGGTCGGGCCCGAGCGGCTTGGGGATAATGCGGCCCGAGGGGCGCCCCCAACAAGGTAACCTAAAGACATGAACAAAAAAGATACACGCCACCGGGATGGACCAAAGCGGCCTGGGAATGATGTAGCCCTGGGGGCTCCCAGCTGAAATGGAACTTGAAAGATGTCACCTGATACCGTTGGAGAAGAAGGAATGCTGAAGTAGCGGACGACGCGCGTTGAGGAAGCCGATCCTCACGAGCCCCTAGGACCCAGAGCCTCGGGAGGCTCCGGGGGCGTAGGCGACTCCTCGAGTACCATCTCCATCTCTTCCAGGACTGCACAATGCCTGACCTCCTGAGCCTCCAGAATGCTCCTCAGGAGGAGCTGATGAGCGGCGACCACGTTCGACAGGACGAGAGGCATGCGAACGTAGCTGTGGGGTGGACCCTCGCAACGTCCCACGCGCGAGGGCCAGAGGCGCTCATCAGACGCGGCTTGGTTGAGCCCTGGCACATTGATGCAGATGTGCAGCCCACCATCCTCACCTGGATGGGGGGCTATGGCGGGTAAGCGGCGGCTGCCGCGCATGACTCTTGACACCTGCAGCTCCTGAGTGTTTCTTGCGATGAACTCCTAAGGGTTTGGCCCTCCTTGCCTCACACCTTCTTGAGGGAAACGTGCTTTGAAGCACGCCTCCAAGTGGTGCCCGAGCGCCTCCCTCGTAACCTTGGCAAAGTCGGTGGCCCTCCAGGAGAGAGCCCCCGAGCCCTGCCCGAGGAGGACGCTGGGCGTGCCTTCCTATGCGACAGAGGGAGGCACCCCTTGAACGGGCGCGGATCCTGAGGCGACGCCCCTGGAGGTGCTTGCCTCCTGATGGTTCAGACCAGGTGATGTCTTCTTCTTCTTAGGGACTGCCTCGGGAAGGCTCCCGCTCCTGTGATCTGGGTCTCCGATTGCTGCGTCCTGGAAGGGACGCTCGAGAGACACACACTACATCCTTCTCCTCATAGGGGAATGTGATGACTCCACCGCTTCCTGGCATCTTGAGGACATTGTAGCCAGGGCCGGATACCCGAGGATGGCGTTGTAAGGCAAGCGGATGTGGGCGACGTCGAAGTCGATGAGCTCAGTACGGTAGTTTTTGCGCTGCCCGAAGGTGACAGGGAGGCGGACCTTCCCTATCGAGGTGGTTGAACCATCAGTGACTCCTGAGAAAGGCTTCGTTGGCTGAAGCTGATCATACGACACTTGGAGATTGTTGAATGTCTCGACAGACAGAACATTGAGCCCTACTCCATCATCGATGAGGGTCCTGGTGACCTGCACATTGCTGATGACTGGGGAACAGAGCATTGGGAGAACACCAGCCGTTGCTGCACACTTGAGTTGATTCACTGAACTGAACGTGATGGCACACGTGGACCACCTGAGAGGGTGCGAGGCCTCGTTCTTTGGGAGGACTGCATTCACCTCGCGAGCAAACTGCTTGAAGATGCGCTGAGAGGCAGGGGCTTGAGCTCCGCCAAGGATGAAAGCGATTGCGCGTGGCTCCTGGAAGCCCCCAGTCCCCTCGTGTTGATGCTAGTCTTCATTCCTCCTTGGTGGTGGCGGCAGAGGAGGGAGGTCTGCATTGCCTTGCGGGCGATCCTCGTGAGGCTGATCCCTCCAACCCCCCTCGCGAGGCTAGTCCTGCCAGCGGTCCTCGCGAGATCGGTCACGCCATCCTTGGCGAGGGCCACGGTCTTCCCATCGTCCTCCACCTCTTCATCCTCCTCGGTCATAGCCCCGATCGTTGCGCTCAGGGCGTCAGTCGGTACCTTCATCTCACATAGCCCTGAGAAGCTGGCATTCATTGGTGTTTTGGGTGTGGAGGTCGTGGTACACGCAGTACCGGCTGCCCTTGGATGACTCCGGCTGATCCCTGCCTCGCTTGGTATCTGGCTCAACTGCGAGCACAACTGCTCCTTTGCGCTTCACGTCCTTGACCTTGGGCTTCTTCTCTTCCGGATCAGCAGCTGGAAGCTCGAGGAGGGAGAGGCGCCCTTCCTCAGCCCTGGCGCACTTGGTCACCAAGTTGAACAGCTCCCGAGAGGTGCACAGGTCATCATGGATCGCTAGCTCTTGCTTCATCTTGATGTCACAAACGCCATCGGAGAAGGCTGAGATGATGGCTTTCTCAGTCACCCTGGGGATCTTGAGGCGGGCGTTGTTGAAGCGCTGGATGTACTTTTGTAGGGTCTCTCCTGGCTGTTGCTTGATGCGGCGCAAGTCACTCATGGCCGGGGGCCGGTCATGAGTGCCCTGGAAGTTGGTGATGAAGCGAGTGCGCATCTCGTCCCAAGAGGAGATCGTGTTGGGTGGCAGGTTGAGGAGCCAAGTGCGGGCCCCATCCTTGAGCACCATGGGAAACGAGTTTGCCATGACTTTTTCGTCCCCGTTGGCCACCTCGATGCCCAGCTCATAGAGCTGGAGGAATTCCGCGGGGTCGGTAGTGCCGTCGTAGCGAGGAGGCAGACCTAGCTTGAACTTGCCGGCCAGGCGACGCTGTGCAGCTTAGTGGTGAGGGCGCGGCAGCCTACAGTGGCCACTGGGGGCCTTTGGTGACGAAGGGCTTGCTCTTAGAGGTCTTCACGCGTTGCCGCCATGAGCAGCGCGGGGTCTTGGCGCGCTGAAGCAGGAGCGCGGTCATGACGTGCTGGCGCAGGGAGCACCTGAGCGCCTTCTTGAGGAGGAGGAATCTCTGGGCAGCTCTTTTCTTGCTGCGCGGGCGCTAGATGCGGGGGGTCTCGTCCAGGGGCTGTGCACCTTGGGGCCAGGGCGCCTTCTTGAGGAGGCGGCGGAGGCGCCTCCGGGGCCGTGTTGCCGGCACAGGACGGAGGGTGATGCAGCGAGAGGGACGGCGCGGGGGGAGCACCTTACGGCGCTGACGAGCTCGGTGATGTGAGCAAGCCACTCGTCGTAGAGGTTATCGACGGGGCGGTAGTGCAGGAGCTCACGTGCCAGGAGTAGCGCGGCATGCGCGTCCACGGGAGCGCGACGAGCATGCGATGATGAGCCTGCTGGAGTCAGCGACGGGGTAGCGATGCGGCCTTCTCGCCGCACCGAGGGATGCAGCTACGACGCCTGCTACTCGTTCCCCGCCGGGCCGGTGGCAGCGTGGGTGGCAGACGACGGGGAACGATGGGGAGGCCTGCCGACGGGGGCCATCTGGGCGACGTGGGCTGCGAGAGCAGCCCGACGCTCGGCGCGGGCTCGGCGAGCGTTAGACATGGATGCGACGGACGGCAAAATGCAAGACGGCGGAAGACACGATTCCAGCGCACACCTACCTGGCGCGCCAATTGTCGGATTTCGGGTTCCGGCAGACCCTTGAGGTTCGAACTCTAGGGTGCGCGCTAAGATCTCTCCCCTACCGACTCACGTCTCGAAGCCTCGCTCGGAATCTAGGCTACACGATGAACAACACAAGGGACGCAAGGTTTATACTAGTTTGGGCCACCGTTGTGGTGTAATACCCTACTATAGTCTGTGGTGTGGTGGATTGCCTCAGGGGCTAATAATGAACAATACAAGAGAAGAACAGCCTCGCGAGGGATGTTCTTGTGGTGGTGTTGTCCCTTTGGAGAGGTCGATTCCAGATGCCTCTATACTATGGTGGCTAGCCCTATATATAGAGTGAGAGGCCCTGGTCCTCTTCCCAAATAATGAGCGGGAAGGGCGCCAACAATTGGACATTTTGAAGGAGAACATCTAGTACACTTATCCTGACTAAAGTTGGTCTTCGGCTGCCAAAGACTCTGACGATGACGCCGTCTTGGGCTCCATGGTGACCTCCATCCCGCTGCTCTGCTGGTCTTGGTCTTGTTGCATGGAAATGGTAGCCTTTGTCTGATGCCTTGGCCTGTGCTTGCTCCCTTTGCACCAAAGGGGAAACAAGGACACTGCATAGGCTGGCGCCTGCCTGGCGCCCACCTGGCCTCGATCATCATGGCTTGCGTCATGGGCACCTCGCGAGGTACTCCCTGCCTTGATCTTTGTGCCTCCTCATGAGCCTGCCTGATGAGGCTGCTCCTGAGGAAGCTTCCCGTCATCCGCCCCGCGAGGCTTGGCCCCTCACGAGGGTCTTGAGCTTGAGTTGATGGAGGTGGGCTGCACTGGGCCTCGGCTCGAGCTACGCCACAGGCCGCAGGCAGGCAAGTCTGGGGACCCCCGTTCCCAGAACGCCGACACCACTTAACCATCAGATTTCCATCCGACGGTGGCCTGTTTTTAAGCCATAGTATTTGACAAAACCGCCACCCTTACACACATACTGTAACTGCGTCGCGGGTGTTTGCAACTGCCATGTCTCCCATCGAACATTTGCTAGGGATTGGAGTTAGCACCGATGGAGGTTCGTAGTCGTTCCACGCTCGGGCATTGAAGTTTGTAACCATTTTAGATTAGAATATACTACTCCTCTGGTGCTAGTAGTAGAGCAGAGTCCTACTCCACTACTACTCTACTCTAGCAAGTTAGGGCATAGTAGTAGGTACTGTAGGTGATCACTCAAGCAAGTTCTCTGGCATCGATATATAACATCCCAAATTTCAATTTGGAATGTTATACATAGGTCATCATTGCATATCATATTTTATGGCATTTTGGTTGATCCTAGAAACTCTAAGCAACTCAAGGACCCACGAAGAGAGTTGGGGGTTTCATTTGCTTTCATATTTGAATTTTCTCAAATATTGAAAAGAGGATCATTTTGGTTTTGATTATTTTTCTCTCCAAATATTTTCAACACTAAAATAAAAGAGAGGGGATAAAAGGACTTCTCCAAAATAAAAGAAATATTGGAGGAAAAATGTTAAAATCAAATATAAGATTTTATTTGGACTTTTATTGCTATTTTATTTGAATTACAAAAAATTGCATGTTTTCAAAATTGCATTTTTAGGCCAGAAAAATGTTCACTTTGTTCTAAATTTTTTATTTAGACAGTGAAAATTGTTTTTGGAATTTTTAGGATTTTTTATTTTATTAGGATTTTTCTTTTGGCATAATTTTTTTTAAAAAAAAGTCCCCGGCCCGCACTGGGCCGAAGGCCCAGCTTGCCTGCTCTGCCGCCGCCTTCCCTGCTGAGCGCCGCCGTGCCCGCGGCGGACTCCTCTCGGAGTCCACCTCGCCCCCAGCCGCAAGCTACTGCCCCCCGGGCCTTTAAAAGACCGAGGCCCCCCCTCCCGGCCCCCACATCGCCCGCCACTGCCTCCGCACCATCACCGCCCCGCGCCCGAAGCCGCCGCTGCCTGTGTCACCGTCGCCGCAAGCCGCCGCTGTCGCCTCACGCCGCCAACACCGCCCCGCCCCGCTGGAACCCCGCCGGAGGTAACCGCCGCCGCTGCCGTTTCGTTTTTTTCGGTTAAGCAAAAATCGTTCAGTTTTAAAAAAACCTAGATCTATTTTTTAATAGATTTGTTTGGGTTTTTTTTGGTTTAGTTCTTTATCGGGCGTTCGACCATTCGTTCGTTTAAGGAACGCTGTTCACCGTTTAGAATCAGACAGCGAACGTTCATTCGTTAGCCTGTTAGTCTCGTTTTATTTTCCAGGGTTTTATTTGTGATTATTTTCAATTGCGATTTCTGCCCTGATCTTCGTTTTAGTTTATCTTTTCGCTCGTTTATCCAAATTAGATGAAACCAGCGCCTACATCTTCGTCTCGAAGCCCTCTTTCTGTTTAACCAACTTAAACAAGATTTTCGTATTATAAAAGTTGAGTTTAGCCCAGATTAGTAAATGAATCTTGTTTCATTCGTAGTTTGAGTTTCGTTGCTCCATTTGATTTGATTCTTTTTGCAAACCGGAGTTCTTCAGTTGAACTTTCTGGTTAGATCTTCTTATTTGAGGTTTACCCATGCTTTCTTGTTTGATTGCTTATGTACGCTATTGTTTGTTTGCAATAGAATTCCCGGAGTGTAAAGGGTGCTGCTATGAGTCTCTAGGTTTTGCGGATCATTACCAAGGCAAGTAACACTTTAACATACCCCTTTATTACCCAGTTTTTATGCATTAGTTTCCATCCTCAAACACTGCATGTTTAGGATCTGATGAACATGTGGGTTTGGGAAGTAGATGATGAGGTAGAACCTATTGCTCTTTTATTATCAGGATTGCTATGCTATACTCATAGACGTGGTTTGGGTGAGTGAATCCATGACAGATATGAGTATTGTTAATTAATGGTTAACTTAAGGTGGCTACTTAAATACGCATCTAGATGGATTGGTTGCGGGCATCTGGAGAATCCAGTGTTGTCCTAGGATATCCCGGAGTACCCGTGTGATCATCCTATGGTTCGCAACCCAGGCTCAAAAGGATCATAAGATTATTCATGCTAGAAACTTCCATGTGCAGCCACAAGCCATTATGGCCTCTGGCATAGTTGAGTAAGTTGCGTGAGCTCTTGAAGAGGTGGACTGGAAGATGTAGGGGATGTAGGTGGTACTGTCTACCCGGAGTAAAGAGTTAATGTTTTTGAAAGACTGTGTCTCGGTCATCCGTTTCTCAAACACCATGTAGTGCGTACGGAGGAGATCGAGTCTTGTGGGGAAAAGTGCGTAAACCTCTGCAGAGTGTACAAAATAATCGTGGTTAGCCGTGTCCTCGGTTATGGACATCTTGAGTATCTGGATCTTGTATTATCATGTTGATCTCATCACTCTAAATTAATTTGTTGGGTTAATTGATGATGTTTAATTGGGATTGAGTTGGAGGAACCTTCTCAATGTTTAACAACCACTATGATAGCTAAATAAAATTTATTCCTTTGTTGTAGGAAAAAATTGGGTTTATGCAAAACTGTAACCATAGAGCTTTCCACCAGCCATATATGCATGTAGTGATAGCATTTATTCTGTTCATTACACTTTGTGTTACATTGCCTGCATATTCCATGTGCTGACCCGTTTCGGGCTGCAATATATCATGTTGCAGACTTTTCAGACGACGAGTAAGGTGCCATAGGTCATTGTCATTCACTCAGCTATGCCGTTGGAGTTCACGGACTCACTTTGTCTTCCAAGCCCTTCTGCTGTTATCTTATTTAGATGGCCTTAAGCCATATTATTGTAATACGTTCTCTTTTGAGACATTTGATGTAATAAGTGTGTGATTAAGACTCTGTTATAAATCCTCAAGTACTATGTGTGTCAGCATTAGCGATCTAGGGATGACACTGATGCACATAGACTAGACTATTTGAGGTCTGGTCGCTACAATATGGTATCAGAGCACACGTTGACTGTAGGACACGACCACTAAGTTAAACCATAGGTCACTCTTCTCTACTCATTTCTGACTCCTCTCGCGTTTCCACTCTATAGGATGGCGGGCTCAAGGAACAAGTTTACGCAACCGGATGAAGACACTCATTTTGGATGACAGTTGAAGGAAGTTACTAGGTACCTGAACATCAGAATACCAAGCTTCATCGGGACCAAAATCACCACTTTACCAGAAGAGGAGCGTTGGATGACTCAAGTTCAAGTTCCTGGAAGGACATTCATGCCAGTCATTGAGCCCATAGAGTTTTCCTTTGATGCACCAACCTAGAGTCTAGGAAAGAGCATGGCAACCCACATCACCATGGGACGCATTGGAGAAGTTTATCACAAGGATCTTAAGGACACTATTTACTAGATATGTGGGCACCGAGATGAGCAATGTGACATGATTAGCACCAGGAGGGACAGGTCCATTGCAGCTTTCATCCAGGAGTTAAACCAGCACATTCGCTGCCAGGGGGAACCAGATGTGCACTAGCATGATAGATCTGAAGAAGGCAATGACCAGGATTATGGAGCTAGAAGAGGAACTCAAGTCTACACGTGACGGATATGAGGAGGAAATGAAAATACTAGTGGAGAAGAATGACGACCTGACAAGGAAGCTAGGAGTATTCATGGGAGACCCCGCGCTAGGAGGAGATGATGACCATTCCAAGGACATTCGTTCAGAGGACTACATAATCATCGAAGACACCGATTTTGACCCCGACGATAGCGATGATGACTACGTTGAAGAAGTTGGAGTGGATATCATGGAGTCTTCCACCGATCAAAATTTCTAGTCGACCACCATATCAGTAGTAGTATTCCCCCATGTATATAGAATAGTCCGAGCACTTTTGTAACAATAGTTAGACCGATTGTATGCCCTTGTTTGAATTGATTCGTGTGATATGATTGTGTTTGTCTGATGAGCATATGGGTAGTGTTTTCCCTTTAGACCCCTTAGGGAGTCCTGGATTAGGGGGTGTCGGGATGGCCGGACTATGACCTTTGGTCGGACTCCCGGACTATGAAGATACAAGATTGAAGACTTCGTCCCGTGTCCGGATAGGACTTTCCTTGGCGTGGAAGGCAAGCTTGGCGATACGATATGTAGATCTGCTCCCATTGTAACCGACTCTGTGTAACCCTAGCCCTCTCCGGTGTCTATATAAATCGGAGAGTTTTAGTCCGTAGGACAAACAACAATCGTACCATAGGCTAGCTTCTAGGGTTTAGCCTCTCTGATCTCGTGGTAGATCAACTCTTGTACTACCCATATCATCAATATTAATCAAGCAGGAGTAGGGTTTTACCTCCATCGAGAGGGCCCGAACCTGGGTAAAGACATCGTGTCCCTTGTCTCCTGTTACCATCCGCCTAGACGCACAGTTCGGGACCCCCTACCCGAGATCCGCCGGTTTTGACACCGACATTGGTGCTTTCATTGATAATTCCTCTGTGTCATCACCTTTAGGCCCGATCGCTTCTTCGATCATCAACCACGACGTGGTCCAGGGCGAGACTTTTCTCCCCAGACAGATCTTCGTGTTCGGCGGCTTTGCACTGCGGGCCAATTCGCTTGGCCAACTGGAGCAGATCGAAAGCTACTCCCCTGGCCATCAGGTCAGATTTGGAAATTTGAACTACACAACTGATATCCGCGGGGACTTGATCTTCGATGGATTCGAGCCACGGCCGAGCGCGCCGCACTATCACAATGGGCATGATCTAGCTCTGCCGCCGGACAATGCTCAGAGCGCCGCTCAGGTGTCCGCTCTGACCCTTAGTTCGGAGCCGACCATGCCGATCAGGGACGGACGGTTGGACGCCACCTTGGGGGCTGCAATCTCTACGGCAATCGAGCCGAATACTAGCCTTGTCCTCTGTGAAGCTTGTGACTCCAAGGTTCCGGACTCCTTTCCGAACTCCGAATCTTTCGCACCCCTTCCGATCGAACCCAATGGGGCTCCAATCATGGAGTTCACCGCCGCGAACATCTTTCAGCACTCGCCCTTTGGAGACATCCTGAATTCACTAAAGTCTCTCTCTTTATCAAGAGAGCCCTGGCCAGACTATGGTCAGCAAGGTTGGAATACGGACGATGAAGAAATTCGAATCACACCCACCACCCACTTCCTAGCCACTTTCGATGATTTAACCGACATGCTCGACTTCGACTTCGAAGACATTGACGGTATGGACACAGATGAAGGAGACGACCAAGAACCAGCGCCTATTGGGGACTGGAAAGCCGCCTCGTCATATGACATATACATGGTGGACACCCCAAAGGAAGGGAATGGCGATGGAACAACAGAGGATGACCCCTCCAAGAAACAGCCTAAGCGCCGACGTCAGCGCCGCCGCTCTAAATCCCGCCACAGCTTAAACGGCGATTCCGGCATCGGAGACAATAACACCCCGGATAGTGCCGAAGACAACCCCCTCCAGCAGGATTCATCCCTCATAAGAGAGTGGAAGATAGAGAGGTCGAGGACGACAATTATATGCCTCCCTCCGAAGACGAGGCAAGCCTCGACGGCGACGAATTGTCGTGCCAGAGGATCCCATCGAGCAAGAGCGTTTCAAACGCAGGCTTATGGCCACGGCAAGCAGCCTCAAGAAAAAACAGCAGCAGCTTAGAGCTGATCAAGATTTGCTAGCCGACAGATGGACTGAAGTCCTGGCGGCCGAAGAGTACAAACTCGAACGCCCCTCCAAGAGCTACCCAAAGCGCAGGCTGCTACCCCAACTAGAGGAGGAAGCAACTGAACCTACATCACCAGCGCATGATGCGGCCGATCGGCCACCCCGTGGCCGCGATAGAGAGGCCTTCGGCCCTCAACTCAAGCCGCACCCCGGCACCGCTCAAAAAGTACCAAGGCACGGGGAAATGCGCCAGACCTGCGAGGCATATTCGAGGACAAGGCAAGGCAAACAAGATCGATCTACGGATCGCGTGGGCGCCCCACGATACATGACGATAACCGTCACGCCGAATATGGAAGGTATGGCCAGGCCGAACACAACAGACAAAGCTCATCCGAGCTACGTCGTGATATAGCCCAGTACAGAGGCGCCGCACACCCGGTATGCTTCACAGATGAAGTAATGGATCATCAAATCCCCGAGGGTTTTAAACCCGTAAACATCGAATCATACGATGGCACAACAGATCCTGCGGTATGGATCGAGAATTATCTCCTTCACATCCACATGGCCTGTGGTGATGATCTACACGCTATCAAATACCTCCCGCTCAAGCTTAAAGGACTAGCTCGGCATTGGCTTAACAGCTTGCCAGCAAAGTTAATTGGTTGCTGGGAGGACCTGGAATTCGCATTTCTTGACAACTTCCAGGGCACTTATGTGCGACCACCAGACGCCGATGACCTAAGCCACATAATTCAGCTGCTAGAGGAATCGGCCAGACAATTATGGACGAGGTTCCTAACCAAGAAAAATCAAATAGTCAACTGCCCGGATGCAGAGGCCCTTGCAGCCTTCAAACATAACACCCGAGACGAATGGCTTGCCCGGCACCTCGGACAGGAAAAGCCGAAATCTATGGCAGCCCTGACGACACTCATGACCCGCTTTTGCGCGTGCGAAGACAGCTGGCTAGATCGTAGCAATAATATGACCAAGAGCCCTGGTAATTCGGATACCAAGGACAACAATGGCAGGTCGCGTCGTAACAAGCACAAGCGCCGCATTAACGGCGACAATACTAAGAATACGACAGTTAATGCCGGATTCAGAGGTTCTAAACCCGGTTAGCGAAAAAAGCCATTCAAAAGAAATACTCCAGGCCCGTCCAGTTTAGACCGGATACTCGACCGCTCGTGCTAGATACACGGCACCCCCGAACAACTAGCCAATCACACCAACAGGGATTGTTGGGTGTTCAAGCAGGCAGGCAATTTATGTGCCAAACACAGAGACAAGGGGCTGCATAGCAATGACAAGGAGGAGCCCCGGCCGCTGAACAACAAGGACAGAAGGGCTTTCCCCCACAAGTGCGGACGGTCAACATGATATACACAACCCATATCCCCAAAAGGGAACGGAAGCATGCTCTCAAGGACGTCTATCCGTTAGAGCCAGTCGCCCCAAAGTTCAACCCATGGTCCTCCTGCCCGATCACTTTTGATCGAAGGGACCACCCCACTAGCGTTCGTCACGGTGGATTTGCCGCATTGGTTCTAGGCCCAATCATTGACGGATTTCACCTCACTAGAGTCGTCATGGACGACGGCAGCAGCCTGAACCTGCTTTATCAGGAAAAAGTGCGAAAAATGGGTATAGATCCCTCAAGGATTAAACCCACAAAGACAACCTTTAAAGGCGTCATACCAGGTGTAGAAGCCAGCTGTACAGGCTCAGTTATGCTTGAAGTGGTCTTCGGATCCCCGGATAATTTCCGAAGCGAGGAGTTAATCTTTGACATAGTCCCGTTGCGCAGTGGCTATCACGCCCTGCTTGGACGAACCGCATTTGCAAAATTCAATGTGGTGCTGCACTACGCATATCTCAAGCTCAAGATGCTAGGCCCTCGCGGAGTCATTACGGTCAATGGAAATAGCGAACGCTCTCTCCGAACAGAGGAGCACACGGCGGCCCTGGCGGCGGAAGTACAAAGTAGCCTACAACAAAACCATCTGGCACGTTCCGAGCAAGCATAGCAGTGCGGCCCCAACCCCAGCCCTCGCGAGATTGTGATACCAGTACCACGCGTACATAATTATGCTCTGGAAATACCATGGGCATAAGGGGAGGGGCACAACCACGGCACGCCCAGAATGCGGCTCAACCGCACTAGGGGCTCCCGATTTTGCCATTTCTTTTTTTATTTTATCTATACTTTCAGGACTCCACTATTCGGAAGGCCTGTCCGGCAGTACAATCGCCGAACACACGATGCAACAGCCAGGGAGACAACAGGCCATGTCAAATGTCCAGGTGGTCTCTATAACGAGCTAAATACCTGTCTTACTTGAAGTCTCATAGCTTTCCCCTGGAGGGGGGCATGTCAAATAATCCCATCTCTTGTGTATCGCACTATTTGTATCGTTTTGCTCTTATAGCAACCCTTTTAATAAACAATACATAGCTCTTGTCTATTATTGCACTCATTTTTTATATAAATATGCTCAGTTATGACATTATGCAACCATACACTTTGGCACGGTCAATACACCAGGGGCTTAAGTACCCCATAATACGGTGTGAGAAGACCGAACACTCTCATGAGTGCGGCACCCTGAACTTATAGCATTATATGCATCGGCTCCGAATCATGTCTTGGGTCAATAGTTGGGTTTGCCCGGCTCCCATGTTTTGGTACCTTACGTTCCGCTATGTCGGCTAAGGTAGCGCTGGGAGAACTACTGTGATTGTGCCCCAGTTGAGCTGGGTTAACACCTCAGTAGAGAAAGCTAAAACTGACCGTCATGATAGGGCGAGAGATCGGTCGCTGTTCGAGAGGTTTTTCGAGTCCTTAAAGACTTATGCCGCTTAGAGCGAGGAGCTGGCTTTGTCCGGCCTAGGCATGGATAGCGCCCCGAACTCGGTCTTCCGAATACTAGGGGCTTTGCCGAAATTTAAAATTATAGAATTCTATGGCTAAGTGAGAGTGATAAAGCATTATAAGTCCGGTTGCCTTGTTCGTTGTGCTGAGCGCCTCCCTCGATGGACCCAAGAATGGGAACAAGAGTGCTCAGGTTTATCCCGAACACCCCAGCACTCGTGGCATGGGGGTAGAAGCCGACGACTTGCATCTCTCAGATTTAATAAACGGCCGCACATAAGGTAATATTTTAAATTCAAAAAGCGTTGCTTAGCGCACATGAACAAGTTTTCAGCACACAGGATAAACACGAGCGAGTTTACTCAAAAATTACATCCCTGGTACATTCATCCTCCACACGACGGGCACCCTTCAGGACGCCCTCATAATACATCTCGGGCCTGCGATGCTCCTTCCCCTCCGGTGGCCCCTCTATCACCAGCTTCTCAGCATCCAGCTTGCCCCAGTGCACTTTAGCACGGGCAAAAGCCCAACGGGCGCCTTCGATGCAAATGGAGCGCTTGATAACCTCAAGCCGGGGACATGCATCCACCAGCCGTCGCACCAGCCCAAAGTAGCTCAAAGGCATGGCCTCCCCAGGCCACAGCTGGCCTATAAGGCCCTTCATTGCCTGTTCGGCTGCCATATGAAGCTCGACCAGCTGCTTCAGTTGGTCGCTCAGGGGCACCGGGTGTCCGGCCCCAGCATACTGGGATCAGAACACCTTCTCCGTCGAGCTCCCTTCCTCGGCCCGGTAGAATGCGGCTGCGTCGGATACACTGCGGGGCAGATCTGCGAATGCTCCTAGAGAGCTCCGGATTAGGGTAAGTAACATGTAATTTACTTTCACGTGCTTGCTTTGAATAAAGAATGCCTTACCCGCCGCAATCCTTTTCATCGCCTCAATTTCCTGGAGGGCTTTCTGGGCTTCAGCCTTGGTAGATTTGGCGCTTTCAAGTGCCGAGGCAAGCTCGGACTCTCGAGTCTTCGAGTCAAGCTCTAAACTCTCATGTTTTTTCACAAGAGCATTGAGCTCTCGCCGCACCTCCGCCACCTACGCCTCTTGTTTCCCTCGCTCGGAGCGCTCCATGGCCACATTGTCTTCGGCCTTGGAAAGCACTTCCTTCAGGGTCGCCACCTTGGTTGTGGCCCCTGCAACATTCACGTTGGTCCTGTCATTATTTCCAACCGGGTATTTATATATACACTTACATATGGTACTATATACCTTCTTTGTCCTCGAGCTTCTTCTTGGCAAGGTCGAGCTTGTTCTCGGACCGCTCGAGGCTCTGCTTCAATGCATCAACCTCCGCAGTCAGTGCGGCAGATGTCAGCAGCACAGCCTGCATTCCCATTTGACATATTTGTGTTAGACTCCTGTGTATATCTTTTTTCGATCCTCAGTCCGGCTTTTCTTTCCGAACACCAAACTAAGCATCAGGGGCTACTGTCTATGCGGTAACATTTTTATATGTTTTAAATACATACCTCAAAGCCTATTAGAAGGCTGGTACAGGCTTCTGTCAGCCCGCTCTTGGCGGACTGAACCTTCTAAATCACCGCACTCATAACAGTGCGGTGCTCCTCGTCGATGGAGGCGCCGTTAAGCACCTCCAGCAAATTGTTTGGCTCCTCTAGTTGGACAGAGGCCACCGGCGTCGTAGGCTTGCCCTTCTTGTGAGGGGGGCACCTACCGGACTCCAGAATCACTGAAGGTTCCGGAACGGTGTCCGGCCCCGCGCCGGACTTAGATCCCTCGGGGGCTTCATCCCCTTTGGTCCTGGAGTCTAGGAGGTCGCCTTGTGGCGCCTCCAGGACCACCTCCTCCTGGTGTAGCCCCGTTTGGGACTCCACCTCGGCATCGTCCGTAGGGCGAGGGGAGGAGGTCGTCGGAAGTGAAGCGCTATTCACATCCAACGAATCCAGGGAGCCGCTCGACGAATCGCCGAGCTGAGCCTTGGGCGGACTGCATGATCGAATTCGGCGTCAGACGGTACTGTACAATAGAGGAACACCATAAGTTATTCTGGTATCCGGATACTTACGATTTTGCCAGGGGCTTGGCCCTGGATGGTCATTCCTCTCCACCGTCGTCGGCGTCGGAGGCGTAGTCCGGAAGAAGGGTCTTCCCCTTCTTGGACCCTCTGGCCTCCCCAGTTGGGGCGACCTTCCTTTTCTTTCCGCCCCCCGCTGCAGGGGAAGAGGCTTCTTCTTCCTCCTCCTCGTCTTCGGAGGCGGAGGGCGCTTCGGGGTTGTCGGGCGATGAATCCGACACCACCAGGCGCCGGGAACTCTTTTGAGTCCTCGTGGCCTTCTTTTTTGCCTTCTTCTCCGGCACCACGTGAGGTGCCGGAACCAGCAGCTTCGTCAAGCGTGCGTCTACTGGGCCTTCGGGAAAGGGGCCGGACAGTCAAACTGTTCGGACGTCCTCTTCCAGTCCTGTCAAAGGAGCGGGAGTTTAGATCCTGCATAGAGTCAAACTATGAAAATCAAGTGTCCAGTAAAGGATAAAAATAAGCTTACTTTGGTGGCTTGGCGTTTGGCGCAGAATCCGCGATCCTCGGTGACGGGAGGAGAGACCTCGGAGCTCTTGAATAGCACCTTCCAGGCATCCTCGTGCTTTGTATCGAAGAGCCTGGACAAAGTCTGGTGCTGGGCCAGGTCAAAGTCCCACAAGTTGAAGGCCCGTCGTTGACACGGGAGGATCCGATGGAAGAACATGGCCTGGACTACGTTGACAAGTTTGACCTTCTTGTTTACCAGGTCTTTGACGAAGGTTTGGAGTCCGGTCACCTCTTCCGGATTACCCCACAACAGGCCCATCTCTTTCCAAGATGTGAGCCGTGTGGGAATGCCAGATTGGAATTCGGGGGCCGCTCCCCACTCAGGGTCACGCGGCTCAGTGATGTAGAACCACCCCGATTGCAACCCTTTGATGGTTTCCATGAAGGAGCCCTTGAGCCATGTGACGTTGGGCATCTTGCCCACCATGGCGCCTCCGAACTCCGCTTACCGGCCGCCCACGACCTTCGGCTTGACGCTGAAGATCTTCAGCCATAGGCCGAAGTGGGGTTTGATACGGAGGAAGGCCTCGCACACGAGGATAAACGCCGAGATGTTGAGGATGAAGTTCGGGGCCAGATCGAGGAAATCCAGGCCGTAGTAGAACATGAGCCCCCGGACAAAGGGGTGAAGTGGGAAGCCCAGTCCACGGAGGAAATGGGTAAGGAACACCACCCTCTCATGGGGCCTAGGGGTGGGGATGAGTTGCCCCTCATCTGGGAGCCGGTGCGCGATGTTGTTAGACAAGTATCTGGCTTTCCTCAACTTTTTGATGTGCCCCTCCGTGACGGTGGAGGCCATGCATCTACCTCCCGCTCCAGACATGATTGGAGAAGGTTGAGGTGGGAAGTGCGGACTTGGGCGCTGGAGCTCGAGTGCGCGGAAATGGATAACCAAAGGAGGAAGAAGGCGTAGATTGAAAGGGTGAATTCTGATCCCCTTATATGGGCGGCAGAAGCTGCATGCCCCCACCAGCCTAGCAAAGCTCGCTTATCTCCCAAGCTCCGTGATTGATGGCGCGGTTGGGTTACCCACGCCCATATTGATGAGAATCCCGAAATAAGGGGACACGATCTCTACTTTGACAAGACGTGCCAACGAAACCGCCTCGCTAAACACGCTGAGGTGGGACAGTAAAACGATTCAAATGAAGACTTGGTTGTGGCATGACGTCACACTATGGAATACGTCAGCAAATTAGATTTGTGCAGATATTATTCTCTCTACGGTGGTATGTGGAACTTATTTTACAGAGCCGGACACTATCCTTGTGTTCAAACATCTTCTATGAAGTATTCGGAGGAGGAACTCGCCTTGCAATGCCGAAGACAAATTTGCACGCCGGACTCCTCTTCATTGAAGCCTGGTTCAGGGGCTACTGAGGGAGTCCTGGATTAGGGGGTGTCCGGATGGCCGGACTATGACCTTTGGCTGGACTCCCGGACTATGAAGATACAAGATTGAAGACTTCGTCCCGTGTTCGGATAGGACTTTCCTTGGCGTGGAAGGCAAGCTGGGCGATACGATATGTAGATCTCCTCCCATTGTAACCGACTCTGTGTAACCCTAGGCCTCTCCGGTGTCTATATAAACTGGAGAGTTTTAGTCCGTTGGACGAACAACAATCATACCATAGGCTAGCTTCTAGGGTTTAGCCTCTCTGATCTCGTGGTAGATCAACTCTTGTACTACCCATATCATCAATATTAATCAAGCAGGAGTAGGGTTTTACCTCCATCGAGAGGGCCCAAACCTGGGTAAAAACATCGTGTCCCTTGTCTCATGTTACCATCAACCTAGACGCACAGTTCGGGACCTCCTACCCGAGATCCGCCGGTTTTGACACCGACAACCCCATTCTATTCTGTTTTCTCATCTTTTCTAAACCCATCAGATGCCTCCGAGACGTGACAATGGATTTGCCTTCCCACCGGAGCTCACTCAGTTGATCCAGCAGCAGAATACCTTGATGCAGTTACTAGTTCAAAATCAGAACCAAGGCAACAACAACAACAATACCCCACCCCCACCACCACCTCTTGATCACTTAGCCCGTTTCCTAAGGCTGAATCCGCCGGTGTTCTCTAGTCGCACCGAGCCGATTGTTGCAGATGATTGGTTCCGCAAGATTGGAAGGGAGCTGACCACTGCAGGATGCACAGATGCGGAGAGAGTGCATTTTGTCGCACACCAGCTTGACGAACCCGCAACATCATGGTGGGAGAATTTCACAACCACTTACCCCATTGACATTGTTACATGGGATCAGTTTCAGCAGGCTTTTCGCACTACCCATGTTTCAGCAGGCGCTATGAACATGAAGAAGCATGAGTTTTGCAACTTGCGCCAAGGAGGACACATAGTGGGCCGGTATGTGGATGAGTTTAGTAAGTTAGCCCGTTATGCCCCTGATGACGTAGCTACAGATGCCGCTAAGCAGGAGAAGTTTCTGGAAGGACTGAAAGATGAGCTGAGCATGCAGTTGATGGTGGCAACATTTAACAACTACCAGGAGTTGGTAGATAGAACTCTTATGATCGAAGGGAAGCAGCAACAGATAGATAGTTGCAAAAGGAAGTATGGACAAGGGAAGTACAATTCAGGTGCTCAGCAGAGACCTTGTTTTACCCCAAACTCGGGAGGACACATTCACCATTACCATGGAGGCCATAATTCCAATGGAGGAAGTTCACATAACCATAGTGGCCCCAAGAATGGGAATGGGAATGGAGGAAGCAACGGCCAGAATCGTTCCAACCCAGCAACGTCCGCCAAGAAGGATTTAAGTCACATTACTTATTTCAACTGCGGGAAGAATGGACATTACGCCACCGAGTGTTCTGAAGTGAAGAATGGAAATGGCAATGGAACCTCTGGGAAGAAGCCCAACCCTTTCAACAGGGGACAAGTGAACCACGTTAGCGTGGAGGAGGTTGAAGACACTAGAAAAAAAGACACATCCGTTACATTTTGGGCCAAACGAAATTTTTTCCTGTCATACTTATGACATTTCTATGACGATAATTGTGACAAAACCCGGTATTATCATAGATGTGGTGGGCTCCTACTTCTGTGACAAAAAATCATGACAGAAAATGGGCTTTTCATCCTGGGCGGGCCGAAGACGCAGCTGCATGACATTCTTTGGGCCGTCCATGACAGAAAAACCCGTGGTAAAAGCAAGGGCGAGGAAAATTTCGGGGAGTTCCCGGTTATGGTGGGTGGTCGGGGGTCCAAGCGATGCGTGTTTCTCTCGTACACGTACGCGCGTGTGTGCGAGGCATTGGGATCTAACTGAACGCGAGCGAGGCGTCGCCTAACTGAACCTGAGTGATTGTACTGCAGGCTACGCTTTACTGAACCCGAGCGATCGATCGATGGCTATTAACTGAACCCGATCGAGCGATTCCTTCGCGACTGCTGCTAACTCAAGCCGATTGAT